>NC_084612.1:67034443-67099443 GCF_033978795.1 Nerophis ophidion
TATTATTGATGCTCAGCCCATTGATATATCAAGATGAGCTTCAGACACATCATGCAAGGCTTCCGGTAAGTGAGACGTGAGCAAAAGCGTGGATGCTGGAGTTTATTTAACGTCGGAGGATTGATTTTAATAGAATGTTATTCATGACAAAAATGGCAGTAACGCAAATGAAGGAAGACGTCTCGTTTCTTCAGCACTGCCTTATTCATCTTGATTTAAGTGCGAACACAATCTCATGGGGTCTGCGTCAAAATAACAGTGAACAATTGCACAGCGCTTCTAATGTAAGTGTCCGCTACAGAGCAACAGCTGAGAGCTTGTTTTGTGAGGCCTTTGCCCGCACCTGGGGATGCCGATGGGATGAAAGTCAGATTTAATGAATTGCAGCATCTTGACAAAAAAAAAAACGAAAATAGACACCAACCCCATGAGAGCACGTAATCTGATAGAGTACTCATCTGCAGCAATTTGTCAGAGCAGTTTTTCATTTTCAATTAAATCGACTGTCAATGGATGATCATTCTTGTGTAGTCTCCTCTGGGGGGTTTCTCTGATCCGTCTCCAGAATGTTCATGATTTTGCAGGACTCGAGTGGAGAAAGTCTGCTTAAGATGTTCCGCACGAGGAAAGTGACGGATCTTCAAAGTTTTCTGTGAAAGAGCTTCTTCTAACACAGTTGGCAATCATCGCTTCTTACAGAGTGTGGCTTGCCATTGGCCCATTTAATGCAGACATCCTGCATGCAAAATAGCCATAAATTAACACAAAAAAAAGAAAATCCGTGCTTCAAAACTAGCGGCATCACTACATCGCGGATTTTTAAAAATACATTTTAAAAAAGATATTTAAAAGCATATCCGTTTCCGGGTTAACGGTAAAATTCTATAGAACCTGGGGCCAATTTTTAGTGCTACTATCGTCACAGCGACATTCTCAAGCTGAACTGTGGTAACAATGTAGTATGGGGAACATATTCTAAGTAACAAAGACTTAACTTTGAGTTATTTGGACACTAGGGGAACATATTCTAAGTAACAAAGACTTAACTAGGACACTAGGGGAACATATTCTAAGTAACAAAGGGTTAATTTAGAGTTATTTGAACATTAGGGGAACATATTCTATTAACAAAGACTTAATTTTGAGTTATTTGGACACTAAGTGGACATATTCTATTAACAAATACTTAATATGAGTTATTTGGACACTAGGGAAACATATTCTATTAACAAAGACTTAATTTAGAGTTATTTGGACACTAGGGAATATATTCTAAGTAACAAGGACTTAATTTAGAGTTATTTGAACACAAGGAGAACATATTCTATTAACAAAGACTTAATTTAGAGTTATTTGGACACTAAGAGAACATATTCTAAGTAAAAAGGACTTAACTTGCTCTTACAGATGTACCGACCAACTGTAGTTACTGACAGTGGTTTTCTGAAGTTTTCCTGAGCCCATGTGGTGATATCCTTTACACACTGATGTCGGTTTTTGATGCAGTACCGCTTGAGGGATCAAAAGTCCGTAATATCATCGCTCACGTGCAGTGATTTCTCCAGATTCTCTGAAATTTTTTATTATTTTACGGACCGTAGATGGTAAAATCACTAAATTCCTTGCAATAGCGCATTGAGAAATGTTCTAAAACGGTTTGACAATTTGCTTACAAAGTGGTGACCCTCACTCCATCCTTGTTTGTGAATTACCTAGCATTTCTTGGAAGCTATTTTTATACCCAATCATGGCACGCTACTGTTCCCAATTGGCCTGCACACCTGTGGGATGTTCCATATAAGTGTTTGATGAGCATTCCTCAACTTTATCAGTATTTATTGCCACATTTCCCAACTTCTTTGTCACGTGTTGCTGGCATCAAATTCTAGAGTTAATGATTATTTGCACACAAAAAAAATGTTTATCAGTTTGAACATCAAATATGTTGTCTTTGTAGCATATTCAACTGAATATGGGTAGAAATTGATTTGCAAATCATTGTATTCCGTTTATATTTACATCTAACACAACTCATATGGAAACGGGGTTGGTAGAATATCAGTTGCACTACCAAGCTGTTGCTGTGAGACATTTAATCCCACTGGCAAATAATCAGATTCTGCGACATTTGTTTCCAACCCAACAAGGTGGAACAAAAGTCAACGTCTGATGTTCAACTTTTGCGTTATACCTTACACACACGCATCGTCTAATACAGATCCAGATGGTGGAAAAAATACCAGGTTGACTTTATCCTTTCCATTCCAAAAAAGGTAAAAAAAAAAAGAAAAAGGCCAGATTCTCTGTCGCCACCGCCAAAGATGATGAGTTCCATGCCACATGTAACAAAAACATGACTGAATGCTGGCATCGAGAAGAGCCAAGTCAAAACAAATCCGTACGATGAATTACTCACTAACCACCTTTCCCATGTGGAAAGAGGTAAACAAAATAGGCTTTTCAGCCCACCAACTAGCCGGCCTGCTGATATATTTATAACACGACCAAAAAAGATCAATCTGATAACAATACATCAGCAAACACTGAGCCGCACGGCGTGGTCCAGGGAAAAAAAAAAAGATCAGCAAGGGAAAGGCAGCGGGGAATGGTTTTAAATTGGCGCCATCTATCTCCAGTGTTTTACCAGCCACCGCCTGCAAGTCTACCTTCGGGGAATGGAGCAAAAACACCACCGTCCAATGCAGAAATCATTCAGTGGATCGTTACCGAGACTCCATCTGTAGTCATGATGAAAATGTTGTTCACTGTTTGTTTGCGATGGACTCACTTGGATAAAGATTTATTATGAGGAGACAGTCGATCCTCGCCAAATTGCAGTTTGGCATTTCACAGATTTGTTTTCTCTGCTTTGTACCATAGATAATTATTAGTTTTTTTAACCATAGCCTGAATAGAAAAAAGGTTTGTTCTGGTCCTGTCCCTGTCTGCAAGCCTACTGGATTAATATTTTTAAACATCTTTGCAGATGCACAACGTTTTAAGTTACTAAAACGGCCTTCTTTCATCTCCGTAATATCGCTAAAATTCGCTCCATTTTGTCCACTAAAGACGCCGAGATCATTATCCATGCGTTTGTTAAGTCTCGTCTCGATTACTGTAACGTATTATTTTCCGGTCTCCCCATGTCTAGCATTAAAAGATTACAGTTGGTACAAAATGCGGCTGCTAGACTTTTGACAAGAACAAGAACGTTTGATCACATTACGCCTGTACTGGCTCACCTGCACTGGCTTCCTGTGCACTTAAGATGTGACTTTAAGGTTTTACTACTTACGTATAAAATACTTCACGGTCTAGCTCCATCCTATCTTGCCGATTGTATTGTACCATATGTCCCGGCAAGAAATCTGCGTTCAAAAGACTCCGGCTTATTAGTGATTCCTAAAGCCCAAAAAAAGTCTGCGGGCTATAGAGCGTTTTCCGTTCGGGCTCCTGTACTCTGGAATGCCCTCCCGGTAACAGTTCGAGATGCTACCTCAGTAGAAGCATTTAAGTCTCATCTTAAAACTCATCTGTATACTCTAGCCTTTAAATAGGCCTCCTTTTTAGACCAGTTGATCTGCCGCTTCTTTTCTTTTTTCTCCTATGTCCCCCCCTCCCTTGTGGAGGGGGTCCGGTCCGATGACCATGGATGAAGTACTGGCTGTCCAGAGTCGAGACCCAGGATGGACCGCTCGTCGGGACCCAGGATGGACCGCTCGCCTGTGTATCGGTTGGGGACATCTCTACGCTGCTGATCCGCCTCCGCTTGGGATGGTTTCCTGTGGATGGGACTCTCGCTGCTGTCTTGGATCCGCTTTGAACTGAACTCTCGCGGCTGTGTTGGAGCCACTATGGATTGAACTTTCACAGTATCATGTTAGACCCGCTCGACATCCATTGCTTTCGGTCCCCTAGAGGGGGGGTGGGGGGGGTGCCCACATCTGAGGTCCTCTCCAAGGTTTCTCATAGTCAGCATTGTCACTGGCGTCCCACTGGATGTGAATTCTCCCTGCCCACTGGGTGTGAATTTTCCTTGCCCTTTTGTGGGTTCTTCCGAGGATGTCGTAGTCGTAATGGTTTGTGCAGTCCTTTGAGACATTTGTGATTTGGGGCTATATAAATAAACATTGATTGATTGAAGTTGACGCCTCGTTCAGAACTTGCTATTTTTTGGAATTCCACCAAACTATCCAAAAGTGAAGCAGACTTTGAGAAATGCAGTAATATCGCCTTTGAATCATTAATAACTCGTAGAAGGATTTTATTGGAGTGGAAATTACAGTTTGCCCCTAAGGCAGGGGTTGGGAACCTTTTTGGCTGAGAGAGCCATACAAGCCAAATAATTTAAAAAGTATTTCCGTGAGAGCCATATAATATTTTTTTTTAAGACTGAATACAACTAAATGCGTGCATTTTTAAGTAAGGCTAACATTTTTAGAGTATAATAAGAGTAACGCCGGTTCGGCATCGTGGTACTGGGTTCGATTCCCTCGTGGATGCGTCAAACGAAGAACACAACAAAGGTAGGATCTAACAAATTTATTAACAAAAAGGTGAGCTCTGAACAAAAATACTGGAGCTAATAAAAAGGGAAACAAAAGACGCTAGCGTGAAAGCTAGGAAATATAAAGAACTAAGACTTGGCATGAAGGCATAAAAAGTAAAAACAAAGATGATTAGCATGTGAGCTAAGGATGACCAGGTGGCTGAGCTAATGAGCTAGCGAGAAAAGCATACCTGACGTTAGGTTGCGTAAAAACAAACTAGAGTCCCAGAAAGAATAAACAGAAGAGGCTGGCTTATAAAGGGAAGGTGATTAGCAGAGAACAGGTGTGCAGGAACCGGGAGTAATAGCTGAAACTAATAAGTAACCATGGTGATGGACTAAACGGGAAATAAACAGATCAAACGGAGAATGAGAACAAAGATGGAAAAATAAAAAATTATATGTGAAGATCCGAGTCACGGATCACAACAATAAGTCTCTTATTCTTTTTAATAACATTGTTGTTCTGAAGCTAACCAACAATAAATAAAATACTTCTTACCATTAACCCGACTTCTTAAACAGGTGCGGTAGAAACCAGTTGGTGGATTAAAATGCATGAGAATAAAATATATTTTGAACGTTATTTTTGACACTGTGATTACCAGCATAATTATTCATGACTTATCGTGTTAAGCAATGTCAGCTAAGATTTATCTAAGAGCCAGATGCAGTCATCAAAAGAGCCACATCTGGCTCTAGAGCCATAGGTTCCCTACCCCTGCCCTAAAGCCTCCTTATGGCTTAAGGATCTCATGTTTTTCTTAGATTTAGAGAAAATTCAATATAATTTGAGGGGTACACCAAAACGAAAGCTAGATTAGAATCACTATAGGAAAAATGTGAAACTCACTGTTGACAATGAACCTTTCCACTTACCTCATCCATCCATCCATCCATCCATCCATTTTCTACCGCTTATTCCCTTTTGGGGTCGCGGGGGTCGCTGGCGCCTATCTCAGCTACAATCGGGCGGAAGGCGGCGTACACCCTGGACGGTGGCAGAGGGGTTAGTGCGTCTGCCTCACAACACGAAGGTCCTGCAGTCCTGGGTTCAAATCCAGGCTCGGGATCTTTCTGTGTGGAGTTTGCATGTTCTCCCCATGAATGCGTGGGTTCCCTCCGGCTACTCCGGCTTCCTCCCACCTCCAAAGACATGCACCTGGGGATAGGTTGATTGGCAACACTAAATTGGCCATAGTGTGTGAATGTGAGTGTGAATGTTGTCTGTCTATCTGTGTTGGCCCTGCGATGAGGTGGCAACTTGTCCACTTACCTCAATTGTATTTTTTTTTTTGTTGTATATAATCAGGGACACTTCTCTGTACGTTAGTGATTTTTTTTGTGAAGGTAACTTTTCTTGGTTCGTGTGATTTTCTTTCTGCTTGTGGTGAAGAGGAAGGCAGTACATTGCTACCCTGTTCACCTGTGGGATGTTCCAAAATAAGTGTTTGATGAGCATTCCTCAACTTTCTCAGTCTTTTTTGCCACTTGTGCCAGCTTTTTTGAAAACATGTCGCAGGCGTCAAATTCCAAATTAGGTAATGTTTGCAAAAAATAAAGTTTTCCTGTTCAAACGTTAAGTTTCTTGTCTTTGCAGTCTATTCAATTGAATATAGGTTGAAAAGGATTAGCGACTCCTTCTATTCTGTTTTTATTTACCATTTACACAACGTGCCAACTTCACTGGTTTTGGGTTTTGTACATTAAGCCATAAAGTACTTTATTTTTTCCAGCCTTTCACAGGCCACATTTGGCCCCAGAGCCTGACTTTGACACCTGTGACCTACATATTATATTATCCATCCACAGCAGGGGTCTCAAACACGCGGACTGCGGGCCAATTGCGGCCCGCGAGACGTTATTTTGTGGCCCGCACCGTAATGTGAAAATTAAATGTTGTGTGCAGCCCGCATGAATGGCGCTTTACAGCGTCATACTTGTATACCTTCGTTTTTTCCAATAGACTCCCAATTTCAGTGCCCCTCCAGGGGTAATCATTCTCCCGAATTACATCGGAACTGCATTTAGCATCCTTTACATCCTGTACAAAACAGCGTGCCAGCCCACCCACATGTTGTATGCAGCTTCCGTAAACGCAGTAAGCGACTGCAAGACACAGTTTATCAACAGCCACACAGGTCACACTGAGGGTGGCCGTATAAAAAAGTTTAAAGGGGAACATTATCATCATTTCGAAAGGGTTGAAAACAATAAAAAACAGTTCCCAGTGGCTGGTTGTATTTTTTGAAGTTTTTTTCAAAATGTTACCGGTCCCGGAATATCCCTAAAAAAAGCTTTAAAGTGCTTGATTTTCACTATTTGCGATGCGACTATCCATTTCCCTGCGATGTCATACAGTGCTACCAATGTAAACAAACAATGGGAATACCACAGCAAGATATAGCGACATTATCTCGGATTGAGACTCGGATTTCAGCGGTTTAAGCGATTCAACAGATTACGCATGTAATGAAATGGATGTTTGGAGTATGAAAGTATTGAAGAAGAAACTGAAGCTATTGAGCGAATAGCTATTGACGCTATTCATAGCCATTGCATGGCCGAATAGCTGCGTTAGCATCGCCGGTAAAATGTGCGGAACAAACGATCAGGACTTTCGCATCTCGTGACACTGGAGCAACTTAAATCCGTTGATTGGTAAGTGTTTGTTTCGCATTAAATGTGGGTGGAAGGAAACGTAATATAGTTGCAAATGCATCTGCAGGTTATCCATACATCTCTGTGCCATGTCTGCTTTAGCACCGCCGGTAAATAGCATGTTAGCATCGATTAGCGTAGCATGTTAGCATCAATTAGCTGGCAGTCAACATCAACAAAACTCAACTTTGTGATTTCGTTGACTTTATCGTTGCAAATGCATCTGCAGGTTATCCATACATCTCTGTGCCATGTCTGCCTTAGCACCGCTCGTAAATAGCATGTTAGCGTCGATTAGCAAAGCAAGTTAGCATTGATTAGCTGGCAGTCACGCTGCAACCAAATATGTCTGATTAGCACATAAGTCAACATCAACAAAACTCACCTTTGTGATATTGTTGACTTTATCGTTGCAAATGCATCTGCAGGTTATCCATACATCTCTGTGCCATGTCTGTCATGGCCGGTAAAATGTGGAGACACTATGGCACATTCAATGGGGGTCTGGCGGCAGACACTTTCGCATCTTCGGGCCAGTGGTGCAACTTGGATCCCTCCCTGTTAGTGTTGTTACACCCTCCGACAACACACCGACGAGGAATGATGTCTCCAAGGTTCCAAAAAAGTAGTAGAAAAAAACGGAAACTAACAGAGCTGAGACCCGGTTTTTGTAATGTGTTAAAAATGAAAATGGCGGCTGTGTTACCTCGGAGACGTCACGTTCCGACGTCATCACCACATGAGCGATAAACAGAAAGGCATTTAATTCGCCAAAATTAACCCATTTAGAGTTCGGAAATCGGTTAAAAAAAGATATGGTCTTTTTTCTGCACCATCAAGGTATATATTGACGCTTACATAGGTCTGGTGATAATGTTCCCCTTTTACACTGTTACAAATATGTGCCACACTATGAACCCACACCAACCCGCCCTAGCAACTTACTTGCCAATTCTCGGGATCTTTCCGGGAAACACCCGGATTTCAGTGCCACTTCCTTCAATCTACTGGAGCAATCAGCCTCACGGGTTTCACCCAGACAACAATATTAAGGGCGTGCCGTGATGGCAGTGGCGTCATCTACAACCTTCCGTATCATCCGCTTTTCCTCCATACAAACAGTGTGCCTGCCCAGTCACATATTGTATGAGACTTCTGCAGACCCACGGAAGTGACTGCAAGACACACTTGATCAACAGCCATACAGGTCGCAATGAGGGTGGTCGTATAAACAACTTTAACACTGTTACAAATATGTGCCACACTGTGAACCCACACCAAACAAGATTTACAAACTCATTTTGGGAGAACATCTGCACTGTAACACAACAGAACAAATACCCAGAATCCCATGCAGCCCTAACGCTTCCAGGCTACAATATACACCCCTGCCCTCCCCCAACCCCGCTCCATTGGATTATGGGTATTTGTTCTGTTGTGTTTATGTTGTGTTACGGTGTGGATGTTCTCCCAAAATGTGTTTGTAAATCTTGTTTGGTGTGGGTTCACAGTGTGGCGCATATTTGTAACAGTGTTAAAGTTGTTAATACGGCCACCCTCATTGTGACCTGTATGGCTGTTGATCAAGTATGTCTTGCAGTCACTTCCGTGGGTCTGCAGAAGTCTCATACAATACGTGACTGGACCGGCACACTGTTTGTATGGAGGAAGGTTGTAGATGACGCCACTGCCATCACGGCACGCCCTTAATATTGTTGTCCGGGTGAAACTCGTGAGGATGATTGCTCCAGTAGATTTAATTGAGTGGCACTGAAATCCGGGTGTTTCCCGGAAACATCGCGAGAGTTGGCAAGTATGTTGCTATGGCGGGAAAGCCATTCAAAGTAGGTTAATTCATCAGATAGTGCATGTTAGGTTTTTTAAGGAATCTATTCTTGCGGCCCAGCCTTACCCAGTCTCTGCATCCAGTGGCCCCCAGGTAAATTGAGTTTGAGACCCCTGATCTACAGCATCTTGGACGCCTACTCATGTATTCAGCTATTGGAATCAATGGTAACAAAACAGCAGTTACCAAACATTAAAGCCAACACAGCTCAACTGCATTATATGTATTTTTTTTAACCAGCTCATGGCTTTAAAGTGTATTCAAAACCCGTGGCACAGCGCTCATACTCCATCATTTAACAACTGATGTCGAATCATTATGAAAAAAAATAACACAATACCCCAAGCTGTGTGATCCATGATGATTGCACATGATCCAGCATCCCGTAGTCTCGCTGCCAAGACGCGGTCTCGTGAATATTTATCACCAGTGGGAGAAGCTCTGTATATATCTTTCTTTATCTGCTGAGAAGGCCGGGGCCCACAGCTGCGATGCAACGCCCATTTTTCAGCCTAATGTTATTGACAAATCTACCAATGGAAGATGTCCCTTTCCGATAAAACCATGCGTCCCTTTTTTTTAACATGTCTTTAAAGAGAAGTGTACAGAAAACTATAGCAATGAGGTGTTTGGTGGACAACTTTACAAAAACATAAATTAATTTACAAACCCTGTTTCCATATGGGTTGGGAAATTGTGTTAGATGTAAATATAAACGAAATACAAAGATTTGCAAATCATTTTCATCCCGTATTCTGTTGAATATGCTACAAATACAACATATTTGATGTTCAAACTGATAAACTTTTTTTTTTTTTTGCAAATAATCATTAACTTTAAGTAGAATTTGATGCCAGCAACACGTGACAAAGAAGTTGGGAAAAGTGGCAATAAATACTGATAAAGTTGAGGAATGCTCATCAAACACTTATTTGGAACATCCCATGGGTGTGCAGGTTTTGGAACAACACATGCTGCCATCCAAGCGGCGTCTTTTTCATGGACGCCCCTGCTTATTTCAGCAAGACAATGCCAAGCCACATTCAGCAACAGGTTGGCTTTGTAAAAAAAAGAGTGCGGGTACTTTCCTGGCCCGCCTGCAGTCCAGACCTGTCTCCCGTCAAAAATGTGTGGCGCATTATAAAGCGTTAAATAAAACAAGAATGGGGAAGAATTCCACTTTCAAAGCTTCAACAATTAGTTTCCTCAGTTCCCAAACGTTTATTGAGTGTTGTTAAAAGAAAAGGTGATGTAACACAGTGGTGAACATGCCCTTTTCCCAAGTACTTTTGCACGTGTTGCATGTATATATATGTATACATATACATTCTCCAAAATCCCCTGGTGTCTGTGCCGTCATCTCCCCCCGCAAACATAACACGTCCGTCAATATAGTCCGTAGTCAATAAGCTTCCTCTTTTTCACTTTCTTTTTGTTATTGGGCATTCACTCAAAGTAGCGTTAAGTCCTAACTTACATCTCGCTGTGAAAGTGCTAAAAACATACCGGTGTAGTGAGTTTACATAATTCACCCAAGGAACTTTAGTGATTAGAGAGTTCCGGTCGGACGCTTTTTCACGGGACACATTTCCCGTGTTGTTATTGCACTAGTGAGCCACGAATGAGGAGATGCTGCTCTGTTATTGATTGAAGTAAAGTCTGAATGTCTTTAAAACAGTTCGCTCCATCTTTTGACATTTCTTCCTCTCCCGTCCTTGCACGCTACACCGCTACAACAAAGATGACGGGGAAAAGACGCTGCCGAAGGTGAGCCACGTAAATAAGACAAAACCCACAAAACGGCGCACCCTGAAGCGACTGTCAATCAATCAATCAATGTTTATTTATATAGCCCTAAATCACAAGTGTCTCAAAGGGCTGCACAAGCCAAAACGACATCTTGGACTGTCAGAAAGCGGCATGAAGAAGATCTGTAAAACATAATCTATGCAACATTTTAACCAAAGAACCACCATTACATGTTATGTAGACCACGAGGAAGTGTTTTACGTTTAGAACCAAAATATATAATTTGAGTCCTTTAATGCGTCTTAAAATCCGGTGCGCCTTATATATGAAAAATATCGAAAATAAACCATTCATTGACAGTGCGCCTTATATTCCAGTGCGCCTTATAGTGCGAAAAAATACAGTATTTTTTTTTTTTTTACTTGTTTTTGGTCCTCCTAAATAAAAGAAGCTCTCCATTTTGATGGCTGTATTTGGGTATTTTAAGTCCTCCACAATGAAGTGTATGTCTTGCATTTTAATGAATAGTCATACTTGCCAACCCTCCCAATTTTGCCGGGAGACTCCGGAATTTCAGTGCAACCATTCTCCCGAATTTCCCCCGATTTCCACCCGGAAAACAATATTGGGGGCGTGCCTTAAAGGCAGTGCCTTTAGCGTCCTCTCGCATCTGAAACCTTCACCCCTTAACAGCCACATGCTGTCCAGGCGTCCGCTTTTCTTCTATTTAAACAGCGTGCCGGCCCAATCACATAAAAATGTAGCGTTTACTCGAAGATGGCAAGAAATGCTGACACGTCGTATGATCTTTTAACCGGTTTAATGATAATGTTAATATCGAGCACACACACTTAAGTGAATGCCACGCATACTTGGTCAACAACCATACAGGTCACACTGAGGGTGGCCGTATAAACAACTTTAACACTGTTACAAATACGCGCCACACTGTGAAGCCACACCAAACAAGAATGACAAACACTTTTTGGGAGAACATCCGCTCCGTAACACAACATAAACACAACAGAACAAATACCCGGAACCCCTTGCAGCACTAAGTCTTCCAGGACGCGACAATAACGTCTACGGCTTTTGGAGCTCAGTGCACAACAGCACGCACAACAAGAAGGAGACGAAGCAGAAGAACAAAGAAGAGACATGGCGACGACGAGTAAGAAGAATAAATACGCTTGCAAGTTTTAAAATGATTGGGAAAAAAAATATTTCATTTCATCCAGGACAGCCCCCCCCCCCCGCCCCCCCCATCTGCTGAATTTGGTTGGCAAGTATGTGAATAGTTCATAAAAAAGTGTCAATATTTGTAATTTTTGTGATATTTGTCGATATCAAAATTATGTTGAATAAATTATTGTGTTTTGTTTGGGGTCGCCCCCCCCGCGACCCCAAAGGTAATAAGCAGCAGAAAATGGATGGAATGGATATATATATATATATATATATATATATATATATATATGTGTGTATGTATGTGGGCCCTAGTGTGTGAATGCTGTCTGTCTGTCTGTGTTGGCCCTGCGATGAGGTGGGGACTTGTCCAGGGTGTGCCCCAAATGCAGCTGAGATAGGCTCCAACGACCCAACGCGACCCTGAAAAGGGACAAGCGGTAAGAAATGGATTGATATATATAAATATACCATATTTCCTTGAATTGCCGCAGGTCATATAGTATGCGCCTCCCTTGAATTACTGCCGGGTCAAACTCGCTTCTCAAAATAATTAGCGCATGCTTAGTATTACCGCCTGGTCAAACTCGTGACGTCACGAGTGACACTTCCCCTGTCATCATTTTCAAAACGGAGGAGGCTGATTTCAATACCGGTAATTTGAAATCGCATAAAGGGAAGAATATTAAGAGCCATTCAGTAGGGATTTAAGGTCCAAGCTTACATCACACTCAAATTTTTACTGCATGCGTTTGGTAAGTGCCGGAGTGAGAAGAGGTTTTGAAATAATTAGCGCATGCTTACTTTTACCGCATGCCTTTGGTAAGCGCAGGAATGAGAAGAGGTTTTAAATTAATTAGCGCCCCGGCGGCAATTCAAGGAAGTACGGTATATATTTATATATATATATATGTATATATGTATATAGCTGTATAAATTCCTGACAAAGTTCAAACTAATGAAAAATGTGCAAAATCTCGGGCATGTTTTTTATGGCAATCTTCACGGTATAGCTCGGTTGGTAAAGTGGCCGTGCCAGCAACGTGGGGGTTGCAGGTTCGATTCCCACTTCCGCCATCCTAGTCACTGCCCTTGTGTCCTTGAGCAAGACACTTTACCCACCTGCTCCCAGTGCCACCCACACTGGTTTAAATGTAACTTAGCTATTGGGTTTCACTATGTAAAGCGCTTTGAGTCACTAGAGAAAAGCGCTACATAAATATAATTCACTTCACTTCACTTCACTTCACTTCACCTTGAAAGTTTGACGGCTGAATTAAATGAGATATTTGTCCAACTGAACAAAAGGGCTGCACGAGATGAGCACAATGGATCTCCTTCCAGATCTAATATTGCGTCACCAAAGCGAGAGTGTGTGCCGATGAGATGCTTGGGTGCGTTCAACGGTCGCTTCCTTCATCATCATAAGCGTGATTTCGGGATGTCACTGGGCAGCTTACGCAACAGCGTCGCAGCACCGTGAAGGCCGAAAAGTTCACACTTGCAATTTTGCTCATCAGGCGCAGGACAGTGTCCCTACAACAGTTTGGGTGAGGGATCACGGCTGACATTTCGGCGATATTTTATTGGTCATTTTCGCTGGACAGCGCCGCATGCTGGGTCTGAGCCCGACAGCGTGCTCGATTTAATGGAGGACGTTTGCTTCGACGTTGAGTGCAAATTTTTCATTTCCTGCGATTAAATAGCCAGCGTGACCCTCTTGTCCACCCTGTTGGAAAGCGCTCCCGTGAACCGTTGGAGAATGTTGTTCTAGGGGTCAAGTAGATTGTAATACAAAACCCAAAACAAGTGAGGTTGGCACCTTGTGTTAATGGTAAATAAAAACAAAATACAACGAATTGAAAATCCTTTTCAACTTACCGTATTTCCTTGAATTGCCGCCAGGGCGCTAATTAATTTAAAACCTCTTCTCACTCCGGCGCTTACCAAAGGCATGCGGTAAAAGTAAGCATGCGATAATTAGTTTAAAACCTCTTCTCACTCCTGCGCTTACCAAAGGCATGCGGTAAAAGCAAGCATGCGCTGATTATTTTAAAACCTCTTCTCACTCCGGCGCTTAGCAAAGGCATGCGGTAAAAGTAAGCATGCGCTAATTATTTTAAAACCTCTTCTCACTCCGGCACTTACCAAAGGCATACGGTAAAAGTAAGCATGCGCTGATTATTTTAAAACCTCTTCTCACTCTGGCGCTTACCAAAGGCATGCGGTAAAAGTAAGCATGCGTAAATTATTTTAAAACCTCTTCTCATTCCTGCGCTTACCAAAGGCATGCGGTAAAAGTAAGCATGCGCTAATTAGTTTAAAACCTCTTCTCACTCCTGCGCTTACCAAAGGCATGCGGTAAAAGTGAGCATGCACTAATTATTTTAAAACCTCTTCTCACTCCGGCGCTTACCAAAGGCATGCGGTAAAAGTAAGCATGCGCTAATTATTTTAAAACCTCTTCTCACTCCTGCGCTTACCAAAGGCATACGGTAAAAGTAAGCATGCGCTAATTAGTTTAAAACCTCTTCTCACTCCTGCGCTTACCAATGGCATGCGGTAAAAGTAAGCATGCGCTAATTATTTCAAAACCTCTTCTCACTCCTGCGCTTACCAAAGGCATACGGTAAAAGTAAGCATGCGCTAATTATTTCAAAACCTCTTCTCACTCCTGCGCTTACCAAAGGCATGCGGTAAAAGTAAGCATGCGCTGATTATTTTAAAACCTCTTCTCACTCCGGCGCTTACCAAAGGCATGCGGTAAAAGTAAGCATGCGCCAATTATTTTAAAACCTCTTCTCACTCCTGCGCTTACCAAAAGCATGCGGTAAAAGTAAGCATGCGCTGATTACTTCAAAACCTCTTCTCACTCTTGCGCTTACCAAAGGCATGCAGTAAAAGTAAGCATGCGCTAATTATTTTAAAACCTCTTCTCACTCCTGCGCTTACCAAAGGCATGCGGTAAAAGTAAGCATGCGCTATTTATTTTAAAACCTCTTCTCACTCCTGCGCTTACCAAAGGCATGCGGTAAAAGTAAGCATGCGCTAATTAGTTTAAAACCTCTTCTCACTCCTGCGCTTACCAAAGGCATGCGGTAAAAGTAAGCATGCGCTGATTATTTTGAAACCTCTTCTCACTCCTGCGCTTACCAAAGGCATGCGGTAAAAGTAAGCATGCGTTAATTATTTTAAAACCTCTTCTCACTCCTGCGCTTACCGAAGGCATGCGTTAAAAGTAAGCATGCGCTAATTATTTTAAAACCTCTTCTCACTCCTGCGCTTACCAAAGGCATGCGGTAAAAGGAAGCATGCGCTGATTACTTCAAAACCTCTTCTCACTCCTGCGCTTACCAAAGGCATGCGGTAAAAGTAAGCATCCGCTAATTATTTTAAAACCTCTTCTCACTCCGGCACTTACCAAAGGAATGCAGTAAAAATTTGAGTGTGATGTAAGCTTGGACCTTAAATCCTACTGAATAGCTCTTAATCTTTTTCCCTTAATGCAATTTCAAATTACCGTTATTGAAATCCTCCTCCTCCATTTTGAAAATGATGACAGGGGAAGTGTCACTCGTGACGTCACGAGTTTGACCAGGCGGTAATACTAAGCATGCGCTAATTATTTTGAGAAGCGAGTTTGACCCGGCAGTAATTCAAGGGAGGCGCATACTATAGGCCTTGCGGCAATTCAAGGAAATACGGTATATTCAGTTGAATAGACTGCAAAGACAAGATACTTAACGTCCGAACTGGAAAACGTTAATTTTTGCAAATATTAGGTTATTTGGAATTTGAAGCCTGCAACATGTTTCTAAAAAGCTGGCACAAGTGGCAAAAAAGACTGAGAATGTTGATGACTGCTCATCAAACACTTATTTGGAACATTCAACTGGTAAACAAGCTAATTGGGAACAGGTGGGTGCCATGATTGGGTATAAAAGCAGTTTCCATGAAATGCTCAGTCATTCACAAACAAGGATTGTGAAAAAATGCATGACCAAATTGTCGAACAGTTTGACAACATCTCTCAACGAGCTATTGCAAGGAATTTAGGGATTTCACCATCTACAGTCCAAAATATCATCAAAAGGTTCAGAGAATCTGGAGAAATCACCGCATGTAAGCGGCCAAGCCTGTGACCTTCCATCCCTCAGGCATCAAAACCGACATCAGTGTGCAAAGGATATCACCACATGGGCTGAGGAACACTTCAGAAAACCACTGGCAGTAACTACAGTTGGTCGCTACATCTGCGAGTGCAAGTTAAAACTCGACTATGCAAAGCGAAAGCCATTTATCAACAACACCCAGAAAAGCCGCCGGCTTCGCTGGGCCCCAGCTCATCTAAGGTGGACTGATGCAAAGTGGAAAAGTGATATTTCAAACTGTTTTTGGAAACTGTAGACCAGGGGTCACCAATCTGTTTGAAACCAAGAGCTACTTCTTGGGTACCGATTAATGCGAAGGGCTACCAGTTTGATACACACTTCAATAAATTGCCAGAAATAGCCATTTTGCTCAATTTACCTTTAATAAATAAATCTATATATATAAAAAAAATGGGTATTTCTGTCTGTCATTCCGTCGTACATTTTTTTTCCTTTTACGGAAGGTTTTTTGTAGAGAATAAATGATGAAAAAAACACTTAATTGAAAGGTTAAATAGAGGAGAAAACACAAAAAAAATGAAAATTAAATTTTGAAACATAGTTTATCTTAAATTACGACTCTTTAAAATTCAAAATTCAACCCCAAAAAATGAAGGGAAAAACTAGCTAATTCGAATCTTTTTGAAAAAATTAAAAAAAGAATTTATGGAACATCATTAGCAATTTTTCCTGATTAAGATTAATTGTATAACTTTGATAAACATTTTTAAATAGGTTGAAATCCACTTTGAAATAAGATTTAAATTAGATTTTACAGATTTTCTAGATTTGCCAGAATATTTCTTTTGAATTTTAATAATAATGAGTTTTGAAGAAATATTTCACAAATATTCTTCGTTTGAAAAACAGAAGCTAAAATGAAGAATTAAATTAAAATGTATTTATTATTATTTACTATAAAAAAATACTTGAACATTGATTTAAATTGTGTTTAAAAATCCTAAAATCGTTTTTAAGGTTGTATTTTTTTCTTTAAAATTGTCTTTCTGAAAATTATAAGAAGCAAAATAAAAAAAATTATGAATTTATTTAAACAAGTGAAGACCAAGTCTTTAAAATATTTTCTTGGATTTTCAAATTCCATTTGATTTTTGTCTCTCTTAGAATAAAAAATGTTGAGCAAAGCGAGACCAGCTTGCTAGTAAATAAATATTCAAAAAAATAGAGGCAGCTCACTGGTAAGTGCTGCTATTTGAGCTATTTTTTAGAACAGGCCAGCGGGCGACTCATCTGGTCCTTACGGGCTACCTGGTGCCCGTGGGCACCGCGTTGGTGACCCCTGCTGTAGACGTTGTGGCAGAGTGGCAATCCGAGGGTTCCTGGTTCAATCCCCACCTAGTACCAACCTAGTCACGTCCGTTGTGTCCTGAGCAAGACACTTCACCCTTGCTCCTGATGGGTGCTGGTTAGCGCCTTGCGTGGCAGCTCCCTCCATCAGTGAATGTGTGTGTGAATGGGTGAATGTGGAAGTAGTGTCAAAGCGCTTTGAGTACCTTGAAGGTAGAAAAGCGCTATACAAGTACAAGTAGGGACGGCGTGGCGCAGTGGGCAGGGTGGCCGTGCGCAACACGAGCGTCCCTGGTTCAATTCCCACCTAGTACCAACCTCATCACGTCCGTTGTGTCCTGAGCAAGACACTTCACCCTTGCTCCTGATGGGTGCTGGTTGGCGCCTTGCATGGCAGCTCCCTCCATCAGTGTGTGAATGTGTGTGTGAATGGGTAACTGTGGAAGTAGTGTCAAAGCGCTTTGAGTACCTTGAAGGTAGAAAAGCGCTATACAAGTACAAGTAGGGACGGCGTGGCGCAGTGGGCAGGGTGGCCGTGCGCAACACGAGCGTCCCTGGTTCAATTCCCACCTAGTACCAACCTCATCACGTCCGTTGTGTCCTGAGCAAGACACTTCACCCTTGCTCCTGATGGGTGCTGGTTGGCGCCTTGCATGGCAGCTCCCTCCATCAGTGTGTGAATGTGTGTGTGAATGGGTAAATGTGGAAGTAGTGTCAAAGCGCTTTGAGTACCTTGAAGGTAGAAAAGCGCTATACAAGTACAACCCATTTATCATTTAACCCTATTTGTCATGGTTATTTGGTGTCGAACCCCTAGATGCAGAGAAGGAGGCAGGCATTTGGTAAGTAAACATGATTTAATTAGATACTAAAGTCAAAAACCAAACCAAAAGGGTACAAACAAAAAGCACGCATGTGGGCGGACATAACAAACTAAGGGCTATGAACAAACAAATCGGTAGCAGGGAACAAAAAACAGTAAGCTACAAACATCTACCAAATATAGCTTACCGCTACGCTGCAATCACACGACCAGTAGGAATGACAAGTAGAAAATGACATCGACACGACACTACAATGATCCCACCACTGACACAAGACAAAGGAGGTACAAATAGGAGCCGGCTGATTGGCAACAGGTGTGGCCAGATGCCCATCAGCCGCAGCTGAAGGGGAACAAGACAGGAAGCTGACAAAATAAGAGCACTAGACAGGAACTAAGGACAGGAAATACTAAACACACTGAGGAGGAACACAGCACTCAAGGAACAAGACAGGAAGCTGTCAAATTAAGAGCACTTGACAGGAACTAAAAGACAGGAAATACTAAACACAGGAAACAGACAAATGCAGAGGAAAAAAACTAAAACATAGACAAACTGTCAGAGGAAAGCCTGACACTATTTATTAAACTAAAATAACAACCTATCCACAGCAAAATGCACTTTTAATTGACAAAGTATGCATTGGTATCAATATTTAGTGAGTTTTTTGTGTGTTATTTGCCATCCAAGGGACCATTCTCAACTTGATGATATCATTACATCCAATCATCCCCGCCTATTACTATACCTCATTTATTAAAGTCACTATCTTTATTCTGGGGGTGTAATTTTCGGATAAATTGCACCAGCGTGAAGCATGACGGAGTAAAAAATTTGGGCCAGCAGCATTCTACCATTTTTTTTTTTGTCCAATTTCCTGCCTAATTGGACATAACAGTCTGAGGTTTCACTTTCCCCACGTTTTGCGTCCGTCTGTTCGGGCTTGTTTTTCCTTCCAAAGTGCTTAATCATGTTCATTTGTTTTGTCTCGGACCTGCTCCGTATGTAAATTGGCTTTTGTTATCGATTGGCGGCTGTATGAATACGTTTTACTTAACGCCGATGCAATTTGTCTAGCGATGTGAAAGAAGCCTAATGCATTCTGGGAATTCCTGCTATGGTGGAAAAATGGCGGGCTTTGTCCACGACTGAAAGGGGATGTGATGAATGCTGGGAAAAACTCTAAAGCGACATATGTCAACACGTCTGATTGAGGTTTTTTTTTAATCAGTGTGTCTCATTCGGCATAATAGCAAAGCGGGAGGTAAACACTTGGACTGTGTGAGAGAATTACTTCATTTGTGCCACAGATCCTCTCTGCAGACATCATTTGATGAGCTGGAGATGTCTTGCAAAGAGTTGTGACTGGAGATGTAATCGGCCGATAAATGTTTTAAAAATGTAATATCGGAAATTATCGGTATCGGTTTCAAAAAGCAAAATTTATGACTTTTAAAACGCCGCTGTACGGAGCAGTTGCGTCTCCAAGTCATACTTGCCAACCCTCCTGATTTTCCCGGGAGACTCCCGAATTTCAGTGCCTCTCCCGAAAATCAACCATTCTCTCGATTTCCACCCAGACAACAATATAGGGGGGCGTGCCTTAAAGGCACTGCCTTTGCGTGCCGGCCCAATCACAAACATTTTTTTTTTTGCAAATAATCATTAACTTTAGAATTTGGTGCCAGCAACACGTGACAAAAAAAGTTGGGAAAGGTGGCAATAAATACTGATAAAGTTGAGGAATGCTCATCAAACACTTATTTGGAACATCCCACAGGTGTGCAGGCTAATTGGGAACAGGTGGGTGCCATGATTGGGTATAGAAAAAGCTTCCCAAAAAATGCTCGGTCTTTCACAAGAAAGGATGGGGCGAGGTACACCCCTTTGTCCACAACTGCGTGAGCAAATAGTCAAACAGTTTAAGAACAACGTTTCTCAAAGTGCAATTACAAGAAATTTAGGGATTTCAACATCTACGGTCCATAATATCATCAAAAGATTCAGAGAATCTGGAGAAATCACTCCACGTAAGCGGCATGGCCGGAAACCAACATTGAATGACCGTGACCTTCGATTCCTCAGACGCCACGGTATCAAAAACCGACATCAATCTCTAAAGGATATCACCACGTGGGCTCAGGAACACTTCAGAAACCCACTGTCATTAAATACAGTTTGCCGCTACATCTGTAAGTGCAAGTTAAAGCTCTACTATGCAAAGCGAAAGCCATTTATCAACAACATCCAGAAACGCCGCCGGCTTCTCTGGGCCTGAGATAATCTATGATGGACTGATGCAAAGTGGAAAAGTGTTCTGTGGTCTGATGAGTCCACATTTCAAATTGTTTTAGGAATAATTTGACATCGTGTCATCCGGACCAAAGGGGAAGCGAACCATCCAGACCGGTATTGACGCAAAGTTCAAAAGCAAGCATCTGTGATGGTGTGGGGGTGCATTACTGCCCAAGGCATGGGTAACTTACACATCTGTGAAGGCACCATTAATGCTGAAAGGTACATACAGGTTTTGGAACAACATATCCAAGCGACTGAAGCTCTACATAAAACAAGAATGGTAAAGAATTCCACTTTCAAAGCTTCAACATTTAGTTTCCTCAGTTTCCAATTGTTTATTGAGTGTTGATGTAACACAGTGGTGAACATGCCCTTTCCCAACTACTTTGGCAGGTGTTGCAGCCATGAAATTCTAAGTTAATGATTATGTGCAAAAAAATATTGAGTTTATGAGTTTGAACATCAAATATCTTGTCTTTGTAGCGTATTCAACTGAATATGGGTTGAAAATGATCATTGTATTCTGTTTATATCTACATCTAACACAATTTCCTAACTCATATGGAAACAGGGTTTGTAGAACACACACACACACACACAGCCAAAGAATAAAATCATGTTACAAAAGTTCAAAAAAGGGTTTCAAACTCCTAAAAGAACATACTCTACCTCCGTTTGTGATTCCTTGTTCCCTTTTCAAGAGGTATATTGACATTTTGTCATCTTTTTTTTTTGTAAAGGATGTCACACATGTCTCTGCTTGAAGAAAAGGCTTGCAAAGACAGAACGTGCGCATGTTGGAGTAGACGCCTCAAAACCAACCATAACAACCTTTTCCTTACTTTTTCGGTACGCCTTCAGATAGAAATAAGTCAGCCATCGGCAGATTGACGAAAGCAATTGTCTTCATTCCGCGTCATTGAAATTCACCCGACGTCGCTTGACGCGTTGGAGCAGACATAAGGAATTATACTCCTGTAGAGTGTCGGAGCCATTATGTGATTAAAGTACCTCATCATTTTACTATCGTCTGCTCTGCCCATGCTGCTCGCCTCAATGCCAGCATCCACGCTTCTTGCACGGTTTTGGTCGAATAGAACCATGAGACAAGATACTCTCCATCCATCTATCCATCCATTTTCTATTGCTTGTCCCTTTTGGGGTCACAGAGGGGTCGCTGGAGCCTATCTCAGCTGCATTCGGGCGGTAGGCGGGGTACACCTGGACAAGTCGCCACCTCATCGCAGGGCCACAAGATACAACAGCGTTTTGTTGAAGTACGTCTACAAACCCTGTTTTCATATGAGTTAGGAAATTGTGTTAGATGTAAATATAAACGGAATACAATGATTTGCAAATCCTTTTCAACCCATATTCAGTTGAATGCACTACAAAGACAAGATATTTGATGTTCAAACACATGAACTTTTTTTTTTTTTGCAAATAATAATTAACTTGGAATTTCATTGCAGCAAAACGAGCCAAAGTAGTTGAGAAAAGGCATGTTAATTTTCTCTTAACAACACTCAATAAACGTTTGGGAACTCAGGAAACTAATTGTTGAAGCTTTGAAAGTGGAATTATTTCCCATTCTTGTTTAATGTAGAGCTTCAGTCGTTCAACAGTCCGGGGTCCCCGTTGTCGTATTTTACGCTTCATAATGGGCCACAGATTTTCGATGGGAGACAGGTCTGGACTAAAGGCGTGCCAGAAAAGTACTCACACTCTTTTTTCACAAAGCCACGCTGTTGTAACACGAGCCGAATCTGGCTTTGCATTGTCTTGCTAAAATAAGCAGGGGCGTCCATGAAAAAGACGGCGCTTATGTTGTTCCAAAACCTGTATGTACCTTTCAGCATTAATGGTGCCCTAACAGATGTGTAAGTTACCCATGCCTTGGGCACTAATGCACCCCCATATCATCACAGATGCTGGCTTTTGAACTTTGCGTCGATAACAGTCCGGATGGTTTGCTTCCCCTTAGGTCCGGATGACACGATGTTGAATATTTCCAAAAACATATTTGATGATCTCAGGCCGAGAGAAGCCGGCGGCGTTTCTGGATGTTGTTGATAAATAGCTTTCGGGTTATGTTTTACTAAGAGGAGATGACGGCAGACTAACACCAGGTGGCAGTAGTGTCCAAAGATTATTTAAAAATTTTTATTAACCATACATATATATATGATAGGCTTCACGGTGGCAGAAGGGGTTAGTGCGTCTGCCTCACAATACGAAGGTTCTGCAGTCCTGGGTTCAAATCCAGGCTCGGATCTTTCTGTGTGGAGTTTGCATGTTCTCCCCGTGAACGCGTGGATTCCCTCCGGGTACTCCGGCTTCCTCCCACTTCCAAAGACATGCACCTGGGGATAGGTTGATTGGCAACACTAAATTGGCCCTAGTGTGTGAATGTGAGTGTGAATGTTGTCAGTCTATCTGTGTTGGCCCTGCGATGAGGTGGCGACTTGTCCAGGGTGTACCCCGCCTTCCGCCCGATTGTAGCTGAGATAGGCGCCAGCGCCCCCTGCGACCCCGAAAGGGAATAAGCGGTAGAAAATGGATGGATGGATATATATGATAATCAAACTGTAGCAAATAAACTAAGGAAATGGAGTGTGGACAAGATCCAAAAGTGTATGTGGTGTGAGGTTATGTGTGTGATTAGCTGAGGTGTGTGTTACCAAAGTGTTGACGAGAGCGAAGGAACGCGGAAGTCCGTAGGGCAGTAGCGAAGAGGCAAGATCCGTGTCCAAGCGGGAGGAATCAAGTATTGAGAAAGGCAGTCAGAGTCCATAGGGAGATCCAGGGGAAAAAAGTTGAGATGCACAGCTCACCTTAAAGACGACGGAAGGTACTGTGGGGATGACTCAAGAAAACACGGATGGGCGTGGCTTACTGTACTCGAACAGAAGACTATAATCCGGCGAGTGATGGCTGGTTGTCCGAGCCTATGAAGACTATTCCGTCATTACCGTCAGGTGTGCTGATTGCCGGTGATTGATTGCAGCTAGCAGCTGCTGCAGGGCGGAAACACGCGCGGCTCGTTCCTGGATGTTCGCGCCCGTGGGCGTGTCCCGAGGTGCGCACAGAGGGACGAGCGGCGCTGGCATGAGTCTGAACCGTAAAATTTCGCTTTGCATAGTAGAGCTTTAACTTGCACTCACAGATTTTGCGACCGACTGTGTTTAGCGACAGTGGTTTTCTGAAGTAGTCCTAAGCCCATGTGGTGATATCCTTTAGAGATTGATGTCGGTTTTTGATACAGTGCCGTCTGAGAGATCGAAGGTCACGGTCATTCAATGTTGCTTTCCGGCCATGCCGCTTACGTGGAGTGATTTCTCCAGATTCTCTGAACCTTTTGATGATATTATGGACCGTAGATGTTGAAATCCCTAAATTTCTTGCAATTGCACTTTGAGAAACGTTGTTCTTAAACTGTTTGACTATTTGCTCACGCAGTTGTGGACAAAGGGGTGTACCTCGCCCCATCCTTTCTTGTGAAAGACTGAGCAATTTCTTTTTGTATAAATAGTACTTGTATCTTGTTTAATTTTTTTGGATGTCCAATGACATTGACATTATAAATTACATCAACTTTTTCGGACACATGTATTTAAGCTGTTATTTAAGTTGTTTAATTGCATTAAAAAAAATTGCCGTAAATAACAGCTACGCTAGAGTTTTTCCCATACCAATATTTTGGTTCCGGCACCGGTACCAAAATTATTTCGATACTTTTCTGTATTTTTTGATATTTTTCTAAATAAAGGAGACAACAAAAAATGGCATAAATGGCTTTTTTTTTTTTTTTTTTACATAAAGAAATCCTAATGTACATTGAACATATTTTTTTTATTTCAAGTTTGTCTTTAAATAAAATAGTGAACATACAAGACAACTTTATTTTATTAGTAAGTAAGCAAGCAAAGGCTACTAATTTATTTACTGACATATGCAGTAACATATTGTGTCATTTTCCATTCTATTATTTTGTCAACATTTTAAAGGACAATAGGTAGAAAATGAATTCTTAATCTACTTGTTCATTTACTGTTAATATCTGCTTACTTTCTATTTTAACATGTTCTATCTACACTTCTGTTAAAATGTAATAATCACTTATTCTTCTGTTGTTTGAATGCTTTACATTAGTTTTGGATGATACCACAAATTTGGGCGTCGATCCGATACCAAGTTGTTACAGGATCATACATTGGTCATTTTCAAAGTCCTCATGTGTCCAGGGACGTATTTCCTGAGTTTATAAACATAATATGAATTGTAAAAAAAACTAAGAAGATGATGTGATGCCAAAAAATATCGATGTAATCATAGTAGTAGCGACGAGATACGCTCCTGTACTTGGTATCATTACAATGGATGTTAGGTGGAGATCCACCTGTGGCGTTTGTCGACATTTTGACGCTGGTGAGCTACGGCAGGGGTCCCCAACCACCGGGCCGCGGCTCGATTGGTACCGGGCCGCAGAATAATTTTTTATTAATTGTATTTAATTGTTTTAACTTTTATTTATTTTTTTAAATGTATTTATTAAATCAACATAAACAAACACAAGATACACTTACAATTATTGCACCAAACTTCCCTTTTTCATGACAAAAAAAAAAATAATAATAATTGTCGAACAGTTTTAGAACAACATTTCTCAACGAGCTATTGCAAAGAATTTATGGATTTTACCATCTACGGTCCGTAAAATCATCAAAAGGTTCAAGAATCTGGAGAAATCACTGCATGTAAGCGATGATATTACGGACCTTTGAACCCTCAGGCGGTACTGCATCAAAAACTGACATCAGTGTGTAAAGGATATCACTACATGGGCTCAGGAACACTTCATAAAACCACTGTCAGTAACTACAGTTGGTTGCTACATCTGTAAGTGCAAGTTAAAACTCTACTATGCAAAGTGAAACCCATTTATCAACAACACCCAAAAACGCCGCTGTGGTCTGAATAGTCCAAATTTCAAAGTGTTTTTGGAAACTGTCGCCGTTGTGTCCTCCGGAACAAAGAGGACAAGAACCATCCGGATTGTTCAAGGCGCAAAGTTCAAAAGCCAGCATCGGTGATGGTATGGGGGTGTATTAGTGCCCAAGGCATGGATAACTTACACATCTGTGAAGGCACCATTAATGCTGAAAGGTACATACAGGTTTTGGAGCAACATATGTTGCAAGCAATGTTATCATGGACGCCCCTGCTTATTTCAGTAAGACAATGCCAAACCACGTGTTATGTTCCTCGGCGTGCACCTCTGCTGACAGTGGGCCAAGAGGCACCTCTGCTGAAAGCGCACTCAGACACGTCCTCACTCGTGCTGAGTGCAGCACGCCCACGCAGCAACGAGCCTGCAGCCTATCAAGAATCAACACACCTGGATTTGATGAGAGGGAGCTGCATAAAGACCAGCAGACCCGAAGGACCTCTGCCAGAACGTAGCCAATCTTTCACAGTAAGCATCACGTCTGGAACCCCTCCCTCGTTCCTTGCTCGCCTTCTTTGTGCTCTTCCTTGTTCTCGTGTTTTTGATGTCCCTTGTGTCTTCCGCAGTGTCTTCCCTGTTGCCTGTGATCGTGCCTTGCCTCACGACCCCCACCCGGATCTCTGCTTGCCTCCCCCGACCCCCGACCCCAGCTTGGACTCGGACATTGTTGCCTCTCTCCAACCCCAGACTGCTCGCTTCCCTTGCTGGCTACCTCTTCGTCTTGCCCGTTGGATTCAACGAAAATTCCACACAACACGCACCGACAACAACCCCTGGTAAGACTTACATTGTTAAGTCTACACAACGTCCGCACTCATTCACTTGTGGTAGCATACACACCCCACACACTCATCAAGGTTTTCAAAAAACCTGGTGAACCGCAGTTCTGCCTTGGTGTTGCCTCCTTCCCTCTGCCCGGTACATACAGGTTTTGGAGTAACCTATGTTGCCATCCAAGCAATGTTATCATGGACGCCCCAGCTTATTTCAGCAAGACAATGCCAAGCCACATGTTACAACAGCGTGGCTTTATAGTAAAAAAGTGCAGGTACTGGACTGGCCTGCCTGTAGTCCAGACCTGTCTCCCATTGAAAATGTGTGGTGCATTATGAAGCCTAAAATATCAAGCAAGAATGGGAAATAATTCCACCTGAAAAGCTTCAAAAATTGGTCTCCTCAGTTCCCAAATGTTTACTCAGTGTTGTTAAAAGGAAAGGCCATGTAACACAGTGGTAAAAAATGCCCCAGTGCCAACTTTTTTGCAATGTGTGGCTGCCATTAAATTCTAAGTTAATGATTATTTGCAAAAAAAATAAAAACATTTTAATTCAAACATTAAATATCTTGTCTTTGCAGTCTATTCAGTTGAATATAAGTTTAATAGGATTTACACATTGTGCTAACTTTACTTGTTTTGGGTTTTGTGAAACTGTGTTCAAATTTTATCATCATTACTGTTATTGTAATTATCATCATCATTATTAATATTAAAGGCAGGTTAATATGTTTTTTGTATAGCTTTTGGGCGCTTTTATTTCTTATTCAGGAATACGCACAAATAGCAGCTAGACAGGAAAAATGATTCTTTTGTTTTTTTTTGTTTTTTTTTAATAAAATTACTTGCTAACATTTCATTTGATCATTTTTATTCAAATCGCTTTATGTTTTTGTTCTGACCCCCTCTGAGGTTTCTTTCTTACCAGCATCAAGGCAACTTCCTGGGGTTTTTTTTTTCATTAGTTTTTTCCAATGCTTTCATTGCTTATTCATGATTCTTTATTTAAAAAAAATAAAAAAAAACCCAGCTAGACAGGGATATGTATTTAATTGTTGTGCTGTTTTTTTAAACTTTGGTAACATTTTGTTTTCCCACTGAAATTCTTTTTATCCAGACCTCATTATGTTTTGTCTGCGGGTTCTTTTTTTTTCTTCCTCAGAGGGAGGAAGGGGTTTTTTAAAACCGATTTAACCCTAAAATCACATCTAAAGACAAGTTTCATTAATAGTTTTTGGGTGATTTCATTCATGCTACTTTAAAAAAAAAAAAGAAAATAAGCACAAATTATTTTTTTCTTTTTAGTTTATCATCATTATTATTATTATCATTATTGTTACATTATTATTATTGTCTCGGCTCTGCACGACTGAGCTTTTCCTTTCCTCTATCACCAAAGTGCTTTCTCATGTAGTTTTGACCCATTAGTACTTAAATACTTAATAAATTCTATATTTTAGTCTAATATTTTATTGCATCATGATACTTTGTTGAGAACAAAATAATAATAAAGTGACAACCACAAATAATGATTGACCTGTTGAGGATTGGATTCACAATAACGCTCATGTGGAAATTACTGTCTGGTCTAACTTGAAGACCATTTCTAATTTAACCAGGCTAAATTAGGGCCCTTAGCAGAATGTTCTGGAGGCCCTCACCTCCCCATAGTTTGTTTACATCAGGGATTACTCAATGGTTCCTGTGCACTACCCTGCTGCACTATCTTCTTGAGTTTTTCCAATACATTTATTTTGGCTTGCACTATGCCTGCCGTCTATTATTTCTATTTATTGTTCTAGCTCACTTTTTCTTCAAAGTACGGTTGCTCCAAAGGGCCAAAAACGCTCAATACTGAACAGATAGAGGGTTATTTTATTTACCATATCTTCCGGATTATGAGCTGCTACTTTTTTCCTATACTTTGAACCCTGCGATTTATAGAACATCCATCCATCCATTTTCTACCGCTTATTCCCTTTCGGGGTCGCGGGGGGCGCTGGCGCCTATCTCAGCTACAATCGGGCGGAAGGCGGGGTACACCCTGGACAAGTCGCCACCTCATCGCAGGATTTATAAAACAGTGCGGCTAATTTATTGATTTTTCTTCGCTAACAGCCATAATGTTTTCCATCTATCCATTTTCTACCGCTTATTCCCTTTTGGGGTAGGGGGGCGCTGGCGCCTATCTCAGCTACAATCGGGCGGGAGGCGGTGTACACCCTGGACAAGTCGCCACCTCATGGCAAACACAAAATATGCAACATTTTCCCCCAAAAATATCTCAAAGTGGAATATTTTATGTGACGTAATTGGAGCCTTGAATAGGTCAATAATTTATAATGACATTGATTTTGATTCATTATTATTTTTTTAAAGAAAGAAACAGCCTGCAGGGCAGCTTTGTGTTATTAGAGTAAACATTGCAAAATGTTCTTGTTACATTTCACCCGTTTGCTCTTTTATATCACTTTTTCCGTTCAAAAATGTTTTCAATCGTATTTTTAAAATATGCCGTGGGGCCGTTAAAAAATTACCTGCGGGCCGCACTTTGGACACCCCTGACGTAGTGTGTCTACAGCAGGGGACTCAAACTCGTGGCCCATAGTTTAAATTTCATAAAATAGTGTAATTGACGCACAAGACTATGTTTTATAAAACTAACTTCTAAACAACGTTTAGTTGTTTGGATCCTTCATGGATCTAAACTTTACCTTTTTCTATATTTTTATTGTGATATTATCAGAATGTGTCAGTTCTATTTTAGGCCAAAGTAAGACAAAGAAATTTGATGAGAGTATATGGCAAGCGCCGTTTTGTCCTACTATATCAGTGGTACTTGACCTCATCATAGTTTTCTTACATCAGGGATTACTCAATGGTTCCTGTGCACTACCCTGCTGCACTATCTTCTTGAGTTTTTCCAATACTATTATTTTTACTTGCACTACGCTTGCCGTCCCTGCATCCCGGGGTCCAGATCAACACACATCTGTGGCACTGACACTATTTATTGTTCTGGCTCACTTTTTCTTCACAGTATGGTGGCTCCAAAGGGCCAAAAACGCTAAATAATGAACTGATAAAGGTTCACGTAGTGCGTCTACAGCAGGGGACTCAAACTCGTGGTCCACAGTTTAAAGTTCATAAAATAGTGTAATTGAGGCATAAGACTAGGTTTTATAAAACTAACTACTAAACAACGTTTCGTTGTTCAGATCCTTCATGGATCTAAACTTTACATTTGTGTATATTTTTATTTTAATGTTTTCAGAATGGGTTTGTTCTATTTTTGGCCAAAGTAAGACCAAGAAAACAATCTGAATTTGGCTTTATTTTGTGGTTTTAATGCCATGATTTTAAAGGGGAACATTATCACCAGACTTATGAAAGCGTCAATATATACCTTGATCTTGCAGGAAAAAGACCATATGTTTTTCTAACTGATTTCCGAACTCTAGATAGGTGAATTTTGGCGAATTAAACGCCTTTCTATTATTTGCTCTCGGAGCGATGACAATCCGCCATTTTCTCAAACACATCATAAACATTGAGTCAAATCAGCTCTGTTATTTTCCATTTTTTCGACTGTTTTCCGTACCTTGGAGACATCATGTTGTCGGAGGGTGTAACAACACGATCAGGGACGGATTCAAGTTGATTTACGTAGAGTGTGCATCGATTAGCACGGCATGCTAATCGATGCTAGCATGCTATTTAGGCTAGCTGTATGTACATTTGTAGCTATATTTGCATCCAGCCTTTCCTTCCATCCACAATTAATGCCAAACAAACACTTACCAATCGACAGATTTAAGTTGCTCCAGTGTCACAAAATGCGAAAGTACCGATCGTTTGGTCTGCACATTTTACCGGCCATGCTAAGGCAGACATGGCACAGAAATGTATGGATATCCTGCAGATGCATTTCCAAGGATAAAGTCAACGAAATCACAAAGGTGAGTTGTTGATGTTATTGATGTGCTAATCAGACATATTTGGTCGTGGCATGACTGCCAGCTAATCGATGCTAACATCCTATTTAGGCTAGCTGTATGTACATTTGTAGCTTTATTTGCATCCAGCGTTTCCCTCCACCCACATTTAATGCCAAACAAACACTTACCAATCGACGGATTTAAGTTGCTCCAGTGTCACAAGATGCAAAAGTCCCGATCGTTTGGTCTGCACATTTTAACAGTGATCCTAAGGCAGACATGGCCAAATAGCGTCAATAGCTATTCGCTCAATAACTTCAGTTTCTTCTTCAATTTCGTTTTCGCTATCTGCCTCCATACTCCAACCATCCGTTTCAATACATGCGTAATCTGTTGAATCGCTTAAACCGCTGAAATCCGAGTCTGAATCCGAGCTATTGTCGCTATATCTTACTGTGCTATCTGCCATTTTGTTTGTATTGGCATCACTAGATGACGTCACAGAAAAATGGACGGTGGCTTCACAGATAGCGAAAATCAGGCACTTTAACGCCTTTTTTCGGGATATCCCATGAAGGGGAAAATTTTGAAAAAAACTTTTAAAAATAAGCTACTGGGAACTGATTTTTATTGGTTTTAACCCTTCTGAAATTGTGATAATGTTCCCCTTTAATAGTCCGGCCCGCATGTGCACAGATTTTTAACCCCATGCCAAAAGTGGCATGGTTAAAGTATTACCACCTTTTGCTTTAAACTTAGCTAAACAATTAAGTAATCAGACTGACAGGCAATAAAGTTCACCAGTTCCTGTGTTGTGCACACATACAGTTTTGAGTGTCACAACATTGCTGTGTTTGCAGCAGATCAAAAACAACAACAAAAACTGTGTTTTAGGTAATGAAAACAGCCTACAATAAACTTGCTGGTTTTCACGAAGTGGTGGTGATGAACCCCAAGATGGAGAGATGACAGGCTTGGAAAATGAAAACATGGTTTTAATGTTCAAAAAAAAAAAAGGCAAGAAAAACACAAACCTGAAACCAGCAAACAGGGACAGGAGTCGAGATCCAGGGAATAGCTGTCAGTTTCCTAAAAAAAAAAAGGCAGTCCACAGCATACAGCAAACTATACTCCAGCACTCACTGGAGGGCAAGGCAGGTTTAAATAATGCCTCTGATGAGGCAGCAGATGAGCGGGTGAACACTAATCAGAAGCAGGTGGAAATATCTGTCTCACAATACGAAGTTCCTGCAGTCCTGGGTTCAAATCCAGGCTCGGGATCTTTCTGTGTGGAGTTTGCATGTTCTCCCCGTGAATGCGTGGGTTCCCTCCGGGTACTCCGGCTTCCTCCCACCTCCAAAGACATGCACCTGGGGATAGGTTGATTGGCAACACTAAATTGGCCCTAGTGTGTGAATGTGAGTGTGAATGTTGTCTGTCTATCTGTGTTGGCCCTGCGATGAGGTGGCGACTTGTCCAGGGTGTACCCTGCCTTCCGCCCGATTGTAGCTGAGATAGGCGCCAGCGCCCCCCGCGACCCCGAAAGGGAATAAGCGGTAGAAAATGGATGGATGGTAATTAAGACAAACGGGTGCACAAAAAACAGGAACCGAAGGAGTCTTGGATTGAAAGTAAAAAACATAATCCAGACCACAGATCATGACACCGGTAGGTTGTGAGTTCGAACCCCAACTGAGTCATACCAAAGACTATAAAAATGTGACCCTTTACCTCCCTGCTTGGCACTCAGCATCAAGGGTTGGAACTGGGGGTTAAATCATTGAAAATGATTCCCGGGCGCGGCCATCGCTGGTGCTCACTGCTCCCCTCACCTCCCAGGGGGTGATCAAGGGTAACGGGTCAAATGCAGAGAATAATTTCGCCACACCAAGTGTGTGTGTGTGACAATCATTGGTACTTTAAAGGCCTACTGAAACCCACTACTACCGACTTTCCGATAGTTTATATATAAATGATGAAATATTAACATTGCAACACATGCCAATACTAAATGGCAATTATAAATTTTGCATGAATTATCCTGCAGAAAACGTTGCGGTGTGATGACGCGTGCGCGTGAGGTCACGGATTGTAGCAGACATTTTGATCCAGCACCGATCCCAGCTAAAAGTTGTCCGCTTTAATCGCATAATTACACAGTATTCTGGACATCTGTGTTGCTGAATCTTTTGAAATCTGTTCAATTAATAATGGAGACATCAAAGAAGAAAGATGTAGGTGGGAAGCGGTGTATTGCGGCCACCTTTAGCAACACAAACACAGCCGGTGTTTCCTTGTTTATATTCCTGAAAGATGACGGTGAAGCTTTACTATGGAACAGAGCAGTCTGGCGAACATGGTTCCCTACCACATGTCAACCTGCAGGTTTCGGTGAGAAAATGGTGGTATTAAGTCGGCTCTTACCGTAGACATGAGCGGAGAGCTTGCGTCGTTCCTCCTGCAGCTGCGGACTCTTTTGCCTCCTCCCAACGGCCGCCCCCGACCGTCGGATGCTTACCATGAATTGATTAACGTGGACCCCGACTTAAACAAGTTGAAAAACTTATTCGGGTGTTACCATTTAGTGGTCAATTGTACGGAATATGTACTGTACTGTGCAATCTGCTAATAAAAGTATCAATCAATCAATCAAAACACCGTGGAGGAGGGGAAAAAGAAAAAAAAAACTCAGTCCGGCTGCCTTCGCCTCGTAGAAGAAACATGGCTTCCCTCAGAGACACTGGCGGTAACCACAGCCTTGGCCACACCCCTCCGACTTTCAGGTTCTACAGGTACGACCATATAATCTCACTAAAACACTAGTAACACAATAAAGAGATAAGGGATTTTCCTGAATTATCCTAGTAAATGTGGCTAATAACATCTGAATCGCTCCCACTGCCCTCGTCTTTTTATTTCTTTTTTTCTAGTCCTTCACTCTAACTTTCTTCATCCACGAAACTTTCATCCTCGCTCAAATTAATGGGGAAATCGTCGCTTTCTCGGTCCGAATCGCTCTCGCTGCTGGTGGCCATTATTGTAAGCAATGTGAGGAGCTCCACAACCCGTGACGTCACGCGCACATCGTCTGCTACTTCCGGTACAGTCAAGGCTTTTTTTTATTAGCCACCAAAAGTTGCGAACTTTATCGTCGATGTTCTCTACTAAATCCTTTAAGCAAAAATATGGCAATATCGCAAAATGATCAAGTATGACACATAGAATGGACCTGCTATCCCCGTTTGAATAAGAAAATCAAATTTCAGAAGGCCTTTAACTTAAATAAGAAACCAGGACCACCAATTGCAGGAGAAACCCTACTGGTGCTGCGTTCAAGGGGCTAAAAGATTCTTCATTGAAGGCCGCACTTTGGACACCCCTGACGTACTGTGTCTACAGCAGGGGACTCGAACTCGTGGCCCACAGTTTAAAGTCCATAGAATAGTGTAATTAAGGCACAAGACTATGTTTTATAAAACTAACTTCTAAACAACGTTTAGTTGTTTGGATCCTTCAAGGATATAAACTTTACCTTTTTCTATATTTTTATTGTAATATTTTCAGAATGTGTTTTTGGCCAAAGTAAGACAAAGAAAAACAATCTGAATTTGGCTTTATTTTTTGGTTTTAATTCCGTGATTTTGATAGTCCGGCCCGCATGTGCGCAGATTTTTAACCCCATGCCAAAGGTGCCATGGTTAAAGTATTACCACCTTTTGCTTTAAACTTAGCTAAACAATTAAGTAATCAGACTGACAGGCAATAAAGTTAACGAGCTAATAACATCTGAATCGCTCCCACTGCCCTCGTCTTTTTTTCCCTTTTTTTTTCCTACTCATTCACTCTAACTTTCCTCATCCACAAATCTTTCATCCTCGCTCAAATTAATGAGGGAAATCGTCGCTTTTTCGGTTCAAATCGCTCTCGCTGCTGGTGGCCATGATTGTAGGCAATGTTCAGATGTGAGGAGCTCCACAACCCGTGACGTCATGCGCACATCGTCTGCTACTTCCGGTACAGGCAAGGCTTTTTTTTATTAGCGACCAAAAGTTGCGAACTTTATCGTCCATGTTCTCTACTAAATCCCTCCAGCAAAAATATGGCAATATCGCGAAATGATGAAGTATGACACAGAATGGACCTGCTATCCCCGTTTAAATAAGAACATCTCATTTCAGTAGGCCTTTAAGTTTAATCAGAAACCAGGAACACGCTCTCGATCAACCCAGCAATTGCAGGAGAAACCCTATTGGTGCTGCGTTCAAGGAGCTGAAAGATTCTTCATTCAAGGCCCATAACCATCCATCCATCCATTTTCTACCACTGGTACACCCTGGACAAGTCGCTACCTCATCACAGAGCCCATAAACCAGGGGTGTCAAACTCAAATACAGAGTGGGCCAAAATTTAAAACTGAACAAAGCCGCGGAGCCTTTTAATAGGGACCCAAACAAGTTTTACATTGAACATTGAACAAGCAAGGCTTATATAACTTTATAGTGACATGCAAAATCGAATTTCAAATAATAATAGTTTAAAAATATCAATGGCATATCAAATAAAATTTAAACACAAATTTAATGCCTCTTTTCTATTTGCAGCCTTCTAAGGTAAATATCAAAATATAATGTAGCGTCCCAAAAGAGTTAGTGCTGCAAGGGGTTCAGGGTATTTGTTCTGTTGTGTTTATGTTATGTTTTAGTGCAGATTTTCTCCCGAAATGTGTTTTGTCATTCTTGTTTGGCGTGAGTTCCCAGTGTGGCGCATATTTGTAACAGTGTTAAAGTTGTTTATACGGCCACCCTCAGTGTGACCTGTATGGCTGTTGACCAAGTATGCCTTGCATTCACTTATGTGTGTGTAATAGCCGCATATATTATGCGAGTGGGCCTGCACGATGTTTAGTATGGAGGAAATGCGGACGTGACGACAGGTTGTAGAGCAGGGGCGCTCACACTTTTTCTGCAGGTGAGCTACTTTTCAATTGACCAAGTCGAGGGGATCTACCTCATTCCTATTTATAATTTATATTCATTTATTCATGAAAGAGACATTTTTGTTAACAAGTTAATGGTGTTTAATGATAATACAAGCATGTTTAACACACATAGATTCCTTTCTTTCATGAAGACAAGAATATAAGTTGGTGTATTTGATTCTGATGACTTGCATTGATTGGAATTAGACAGTGGTGCTGATAACGTCCGCATTTTCAAATGGAGGAAAAAAAAAAAGTCCTCCTTTCTGTCCAATACCACATGAAAGTGGTTGGATTTGGCATCTCATTTGTCCAACTTGCATACTCGTTTTTAAACACTTTGTTATGAGAGTAGCATATGTGTGTGGCCCTTTAATGTCTGGCAGCAGGTGAGTGACGTCAGTGACTGTGCGGGTGGGCAAGCAAGTGAGAAAGCGGTCGCTGAGGGCGGGGGAGAAATACATTGGCATCAAACTCCGTAGCTTGCTAGTTTGTGCACGCTAGCTTTCTGAGACTCTTATTTTGTTAGCACAGGCAGGATGAAACAGGTCTTTTATGGTGAAGACAGGAAGTTTGCAGTCGGTCTTTAGAGTTTTGACAGTAGGTACGGAGTCTCTAGAAATAAAATGTGTTTCTCTGCATCCGCCCTGTTAGTGATTTTTTTTCTTAAATATTAGCTCGCAGCAGCCAGCGTCATCTCACAAGATCCTCGGGTGCCGAGAATGTCAAACAACTGACAAAAGTGAAGTCTTGGTATGATTGATGATTGCTCATTTTTATGTCTATTTTTTAATGCCTGGCTTGAGATCGACTGACACACCCTCCGAGATCGACCAGTCGATCGCGATCGACGTAATGCCCACCCCTGTTGTAGAGAATGCTAAAGGCGTCAATATTGTTGTCCGGGTGTAAATCGGCAGAATGCTTGCCCCCGGAGATTTTCGGGAGGGGCACTGAACTTCGGGAGGATTGGCAAGTGTGAGAAATTGCGGTGTTGCAGCGGCACCGCTGCTGTGTAATAACGGCGGGTCAGCTGTAATGTTATTTTGATATTGCCTCAAGGGCCAAATTAAATTACACAGCGGGCCAAATTTGGCCCGGGGGCCAGAGTTTGACACCCATGCCATAAACAGTCAGTAAGATATTGAAAGTTCGGGTTCCGGTGGTCCGACCTCCGCGGAACGATATCTTAAAACCACACAAATGTTCCAGGCAATGACTACATGCATAACAATGTCTCTCTATTCTGCATCCAGCTGCTTTGATCTGATTAGACAAAGTTGAGTGCTTGAAGACACACCAGCACTCTGGAGATATGCAAATTATTCCGCACAAGTCCAAGCATTTTTTTTTTTTTTTTTTTACAATCAACGTTTAGCAAAACAAATTAATTTCACACTCAGCTTCCCGGGGCGTTCAGGTGAGTTGCCCGCAGATATCGCCGACACTTTTTGGATGATTTTGGGACTATGGAGAAGCCGCATCCTCCCACGCCGTTGAATGCATCGTCAGGCGACAGCTTTGGGAGGAAAAAAACAAACAAAAAAAAAAGCATGTGCCCGCCCCGGCGACAGATGCTGATAACTGTCTCAGATTAGGTCCTAGATTGTTGTCAGCGCCCCGCCAAGACTGTCAGATTTGTGCAGCCGGGGTGTCCTCCCCAACATTACCAGGCTGGTGCAGCAGGTGTGAAATTGAGATGAAATATTGATTCTGAATACTTCCCCCTTGAGCAGGGAGTGATGCAGAGAAGGAAGGAAGGAAGGAAGGAAGGAAGGTGTCACGCTTTGGATTATATTCAGCCGACTCTGCCGGGTGGCAGATGTTGGGTTTATAATGCTGATTTTTTTTTTTTTTTTTTTTAGGAATTTCACTCCTGGTGGAAGTCATTTCCACTCACACGTCAGACGTCAGGATTATTCTTCTTTGCTCATTTTGGGAAGTCAAAGGGAACTTTTTCATGACGTTCCTTTCAGTGAGGCTCTTTGTGAGCAATAGGCTGGATTTGAAAGAAGGCACAAATGAGTCTTAAAGGGGAACATTATCACAATTTCAGAAGGGTTGAAACCAATAAAAATCCGTTCCCAGTGGCTTATTTTATTTTTTGAAGTTTTTTTCTAAATTTTACCCATCCCGGAATATCCCTAAAAAAGCTTTAAAGTGCCTGATTTTCGCTATCTGTGAAGCCAACATCCATTTTCCTGTGACGTCACATAGCGATGCCGATGCAAACAAGATATAGCGACATTAGCTCGGATTCATACTCGGATTTCAGCGGCTTAAAGGGGAACATTATCACAATTTCAAAAGGGTTAAAAACAATAAAAATCAGTTCCCAGTGGCTTGTTGTATTTTTTTTTTTTAATTTCAAAATTTTACCTGTCCCGGAATATCCCTAAAAAAAGCTTTAAAGTGCCTTATTTTCGCTATCTTCGAAACCACTATCCATTCCCCTGTGACGTCATACAGGGCTGCCAATACAAACAACATGGCGGTTACCAAAGCAAGATATAGCGACATTAGCTCGGATTCAGACTCGGATTTCAGCGGCTTAAGCGATTCAACAGATTACGCGTGTATTGAAACAGATGGTCGGAGTATGGAGGCAGATAGCGAAAACGAAATTGAAGAAGAAACTGAAGCTATTCAGCGAATAGCTATTGACGCTATTCGTCCATAGGATGGATGTACCTAATGAAGTGGCCCATAGCATGGCTGCCTTATTAGCATCGCCGGTAAAATGTGCGGACCAAACGATCAGGATTTTCGCATCTTGTGACGCTGGAGCAACTTAAATCCATCGATTGGTAAGTGTTTGTTTCGCATTAAATGTGGGTATCTAGTTTCAAAAGTACATACAGCTAGCGTAAATAGCATGTTAGTATTGATTAGCGTAGCATGTTAGCATTGATTAGCTGGCAGTCATGCTGCGACCAAATATGTCTGATTAGCACATAAGTCAACAAAATCAACAAAACTCACCTTTGTGATTTTGTTGACTTAATCATTGCAAATGCATCTGCAGGTTATCCATACATCTCTGTGCCATGTCTGCCTTAGCATCGCCGGTAAAATGTGCAGACATTCCGGCACATTCAATGGGGGTCTGGCGGCAGATTTCTTTAACTTTATCGTTGGAAATGCATCTGCTTTGAGTGTCGCAGGATATCCGCACAATCTTGCCATCTCTGTAGTAGCATAGCTTTCGTCGGTAAAGTGTGTGGAACAAACGACTGACCATTTCGCCGGCTTTCCCCACACCCTCGTATTTTGAACAAATTTCGTCCAATTTCTTGCCACTTTGGCATCTTCGGGCCAGTGGTGCAACTTGAATCCCTCCCTGTTAGTGGTGTCACACCCTCTGACAACACACCGACGAGGCATGATGTCTCCAAGGTTCCAGAAAATAGTCCGAAAAACGGAAATTAACAGAGCCGAGACGTGTAATGTGTTTGAGAAAATGAAAATGGCGGCTTTATTACCTAGGTGACTGTGAAGACTCTTCTTCGGCATGGTAATGCCGGTGTAGTTTTCCCGTGGATGCGTCGAAGCAGAACACAGCAAAGGTAAGATATAAGGTATTTAATAACAAAAGTCTATGAACAAAAATACTGGTGTAAAGAGAAAAGATTAAACAAAACATTTAGCATGAAAGCTAGACAATAAAGTGGCTTGGCGTGAGAGCTAGCGAGATAATACATACGAATGATGAGAGTCGTCACTGATGCGCGTGGGCAAATTAGGATCCGAGAATGAGTGAACAGAAAAGGTGAGCTTAAATAGGAGGGTGATAATTATTAGCAGGTGTGCGGGGCGAGACTAGCAGGTGGACTGATGTGTAACCATAGTGATGGATAAAAACAGGAAATAAACGGGTCAGACAGAGAATGAAAAAACAAACACGTGAAGATCTGAGCAGCAGATCGCAACAGTATTCCCCCCCAACAAAAGACAGATACCAGATGTCTTAAAAAACAAACAAAAACTTGAACCCCCTCCCCAAAACCAGAAAGTTCACAAACGAAGGGAGGGCGGAGGGAGGCCACGGTGGAGGGTCGCCAGATCGCATGTCCCCGAATCCACCGAGGACACATCATGTGGCGGCGGCGGGTGGAACGCTGCTGCCGAAAAAGTTTTGGCGGGCGACCTCGAAAAGGCCACATTAGTGGCCGCCTCGCAGGATGAGGTGCCCGGCGAGGCGGACGACCCGGGCACGGCCACATCCGTGGCCGACATGGAGGAGGGAGTGTCTGGCGAGGAGGATGACCTCGCAGAGGCCACGCCCGTGATCGACGTGGTGGACGACGCCTCAGCACCGAAATCCCAGCAGGCGAGGGTGCGGGGACTGCAGCCAAAGCAGGCCCGAGTGCAGCTGGCGAGGATGATGCGGGTGCTGCAGCCGAAGAAGGCGTCGGAGGCGGCCTGGGAGCCGCAGGAGTCGTCGGAGGCGGCCTGGGAGCCGCAGGAGTCGTGACTGGTGTGAGCTCCAGCCTCATCGTCGGCGCCGGTGTGGGCTCCAGCTTCTTCGTCGGCAGTGCATGGCGGCGTGGAGCTGGTACCGGCGCTTGTCGAGGAGCTGGCACTGGAGTGGGCTCCAGCCCTGTCGACACAGGTGAAGGTTCCAGCCCCGTCGTCGACGGTGTGGGCTCTAGCCCCATTGTCGACGTAGGTGCCGGAGTGGGCTCCAGCTCTGGAGCTGGTGCTGGAGTGGGCTCCAGCTCTGGAGCTGGTGCTGGAGTGGGCTCCAGCTCTGGGGCTGGTGCTGGAGTGGGCTCCAGCTCTGGAGCTGTTGCTGGAGTCGGCTCCAGCTTTGGAGCTGTTGCTGGAGTGAGATCCAGGTTAAAGTCTGTAATTGGTATGAGAACCAGTTCTGGGTCGGAGGCTGGTGTGAGAACCAGGCTAGAGTTCAAAACTGGTGTGAGAACCAGGCCCGAAAAAGCTGCTGGTGTGTGAACCAGGCGAGAGTCGAATTCTGGCGTGAAAACCAGGTTAGTGTCATGTGCTGGTGTGAGAACCAGACTGGGAGCAGGTGTCGGCTTCAGCCGAGGAGCAGGTGTCGGCTTCAGCCGAGGAGCAGGTGTCGGCTTCAGCCGAGGAGCAGGTGTCGGCTTCAGCCGAGGAGCAGGTGTCGGCTTCAGCCGAGGAGCAGGTGTCGGCTTCAGCCGAGGAGCAGGTGTCGGCTTCAGCCGAGGAGCAGGTGTCGGCTTCAGCCGAGGAGCAGGTGTCGGCTTCAGCCGAGGAGCAGGAGTCGGCTTCAGCCGAGGAGCAGGAGTCGGCTTCAGCCGAGGAGCAGGAGTCGGCTTCAGCCGAGGAGCAGGCACAGGGGTCTGCCGAGGAGAACTAGGGGACTGGCTGTGAGCAGGACTAGGACTATGATGAGTGATAAGACAAACACTAGGACTCGGGCAAGGACTTGAGAGAGGACCAGGACTTACAATCACACTAGTGCTTTGAGAAGGGCTTGGGCAACGACCAGGACTTACAGTCATACCAGGGCTTGGGCAAGAACTAGGACAAACGGTCAAACTAGGGCTTGGGCAAGGACTGGGACTAACAATCAAACTGGTGCTCGGGCAAGGACTAGGACAAAGACTAGGACTTACAGTAACACTGGGGCTCGGACAAGAACTTGGGTAAGGACTAGGGTTCGGACTAAGACCACGAGGGGAATCAGTACTAATATTACAAAGGCAAGAAACCAGACTCGGGACCGGACTCGAAACAGGACTCGGACTACGACTAGAATCAGAACTGAAACTCGGACCAGGACTTGGACTACGACTCAGTCTACAAGTCGGTCTACGAGTAGGACTAGAGCATGGGCTACGAAGAAGGCTGGGACTCGAACTCTGAGAGAGACTGTGACTAAAACTAGAACTAGGGCACGGACGGAACACAGGTGGAGGAGGTCTAAGAGGGCGTGACTTGACCGGGGAGAACACCGGTGGAGGAGGTCTAGGAGGCCGTAGTGGCTTAACAGGTTTAACAGGGGTGAACACCGGTGGTGGAGGTCTAGGAGGCTTAGTAGTAATACTGGCCCTCCCCTCGAGACCCGGATTCCAGACGGGGACCCGTTGGATAGAGGCTGACCGTAAGGGCGGGCGGTGGGAGGTTTGGAGGAGGGCAGACTCCACCCCATTAGTCTGTATGAGGAGAGGATTGTTCTGAGCAGCAAGAAATTTCTCCTCCAGCTCCAGTTCAATCAAAACTCTCCTGTACCACTCGTCCATCCAGGCAGGACTATATTTTTCTAGGTCAGTTTCAAAATCAGGTGACGTAGGGGTAGGACGTGAAATAGGCTGAGATGTGGGCGGGGCCAAAGTAATGGGAGGCTGATCTTGACAATTAACAATATACTGAGGGTGACTAGAATCAATATAAATGTCCTGATACTGTGTGAAAGTATTATTACTGTCCAAGTTTTTGGAAAATGGCTGAGATATATCGTCCACAATAAAAAAATCTTCTGAAAAAATGTCATCAACAGAGGCCGGTGTTGCGTCACCGGTGGGCGTTCCCCAAATGACGTCATCGCTTGTGTCAGAAAAAGTGTCATGGCAGCTTAAGGAATGATTTGAAAAAAAACAAGCAGGATTACCGGTAATGACGGGTGAATCCTGGACGGGGTGAAACTTGCTGTGTCCATGGGGAGGAATAAGTGGTGCTGGAACATTACTGCCGCGCGGGGGACCTCTCCACTGGACCCCCCGCTTCTTCGGGGCAGCGCGAACGGCTTCGGAGGAGACTTCAGGCCCACAGTCGAGTCTTTCCTGCTCCCAAGCCACGAGCTCCAACCACAACCCTAAGTCGAAGGGTTCCTCCCGTGGTTTCGACGCGGAAAAACAACTTGATGCTCGGATCCTACTGTGAAGACTCTTCTTCGGCATGGTAATGCCGGTGTAGTTTTCCCGTGGATGCGTCGAAGCAGAACACAGCAAAGGTAAGATATAAGGTATTTAATAACAAAAGTCTATGAACAAAAATACTGGTGTAAAGAGAAAAGATTAAACAAAACATTTAGCATGAAAGCTAGACAATAAAGTGGCTTGGCGTGAGAGCTAGCGAGATAATACATACGAATGATGAGAGTCGTCACTGATGCGCGTGGGCAAATTAGGATCCGAGAATGAGTGAACAGAAAAGGTGAGCTTAAATAGGAGGGTTATAATTATTAGCAGGTGTGCGGGGCGAGACTAGCAGGTGGACTGATGTGTAACCATAGTGATGGATAAAAACAGGAAATAAACGGGTCAGACAGAGAATGAAAAAACAAACACGTGAAGATCTGAGCAGCAGATCGCAACAGTGACGTCACGTTCTGACGTCATTGCTCCGAGAGCGATAAATAAAAAAGGCGTTTAATTCGCCAAAATTCACCCATTTAGAGTTCGGAAATCGGTTAAAAAAACATATGGTCTTTTTTCTGCAACATCAAGGAATATATTGACGCTTACATAGGTCTGGTGATAATGTTCCTCTTTAAGGACTTTTTATTTTTATTTAAATACTGCAGAATACGTGACAATATTACAAATCCCGTTTTTTTCTAATAGATAATAATTCATCAACATTGAAATTGTACTTTTAAATGGGAACATGATCACAATTTCTGAAGGGTTTGAAACCAATAAAAATCAGTTCCCAGTGGCTTAGTTTATTTTTCCAAGTTTTTCTCAAATTTTTACCCACCACGCAATATCCCGAAAAACGGCTTCAAAGTGCCTGCTTTACACCATCGCTGTATCCACTCGTCCATTTTCCTGTGACGTCACTGCGTGAAGCCACCAGAAACAAAGGTGGCGGATAGCACAGAAAGGTAAAGCATTGTAGCTCGGATTCAGACTCGGATTTCAGCGCCGTAAGCGATTCAACAGATTACGCATGTATTGAAACAGATGGTTGGAGTGTGGAGGCAGGTACCGAAAATGAAATTAAAGAAGAAACAGAAGCTTTTGAGCCTTATCACGACAGACAGCGGCACGGGAGGAAGCGAGGACGAATTTGGCGATCGCCTTCCAACCAACAATTGGTATGTGTTTGTTTGGCATTAAATGGGGGTGGAGGGAAAGGCTGGAGGCAAATATAGCTACAAATAAGGCATAATGATGCAATATGTACATACAGCTAACCTAAATAGCATGTTAGCATTGATTAGCTTCCAGTCATGCCGTGACCAAATATGTCTGATTAGCACACTCCACATAAGTCAATAACATCAACAAAACTCACCTTTGTGATTTCGTTGACTTTATTGTTGGAAATGCATCTGCTTTGAGTGTCGCAGGATATCCACACATCCTTGCCATCTCTGTCGTAGCATAGTTGTTGTCGGTAAAGTGTGTGGAAGAAACGAGGGACTTTCGCATCTTTTGACCACTGTCCATCCATCCATCCATTTCCTACCGCTTATTCCCTTTTAGGGGTCATCCATCCATTTTCTACCGCTTATTCCCTTCTAGGGGTCATCCATTCTCTACCGCTTATTCCCTTTTAGGGGTCGCACTGGTGCAACTTGAATCCGTCTCTGTTCGTCTTGTTACACCCTCCGACAACACACCGACGAGGCATGATGTCTTCAAGGTACGGAAAACAGTCGGAAAAACAGAAAATAACAGCGCTGATTTGACTTGGTGTGTGTAATGTGTTTGAGAAAATGGCGGGTCGTTTCACGATGTGACGTCACGGGTGAAAGGTCATTGCTCCGTCAGGCGAACAATTGAAAGGTGTTTAAATTGCCAAATTCACCCTTTTAGAGTTCGGAAATCGGTTAAAAAATATAGTCTTTTTTCTGCAACATCAAGGTATATATTGACGCTTACATAGGTCTGGTGATAATGTTCCCCTTTAACATGTGTACATTGATAAATAATAATAATAATTTCTGCTGTTCGCATGACAAAAATCACAGCACCCACACGCCACCGCTCTCATGTACGCTCTTTTCCAGAGGCCGTCCACATATTTAAAGTTACGGGTATGTAATTTCTCAATTGTAATAGTTACACTTATTACAAGATGAATCAAGGAAACAATTATAATTCAATGCTGTTTTCTAATTGATTTTTCAGGGCCCTATAGTGAATATTGTTATACATCAGGTAACTGTGTATTGTATTGTTGATCAAGACTAAAATTGTTGGATGTAATTGATAGGGAAGTACATTATAAACTTAGCTTCTTCCTGCTCTTTTTTGGACACGCAATTTTATTTATTTTTTTAATATCACTATTGTTGTTTTTTTTATTTACTTTTTATACATGACAACATTGTCAGGGCACACCCTCAACAAATTACCACCCTAATAAATACATGAATGAATAGATAAATAAATACAACCCAGGTATTAAGGTTTTGTTTTATAGAAAATAACCTATCCATATAGTTTGGATAAGGAATAACACAAATATGTAAAAAAAAAAAAAAAAAAAAAAAAAAATGACATAAATTTCAGGAGTAATTCACATTTTAAAAGGCGGGCACAGGCAAACACATTGTATTTGTCCAGTTTTAAGGTAATTTAACCTAATTTGTCATATTATGATAGTAAATAGCTAAAACAGGTATATTTTACAGTTATTTTATCGTGCATAGTAATGGAACCGATTCAGTGGAATAGCACTTTCTGTACTATTGCATTAAAAACATTCCACGTCTGCTTCCCCTGAAATCGTGTGAACGTTGCCCTCTACTGGCAACTTTTGAGCACTGCACGCATGTCTGCAGCTTCTTGAGGCTGCAGCAAAATAACTCAAATGATGATGTTGCATAGAGCATTGGTTCTCAAATGGGGGTACGCGTACCCCTGGGGGTACTTGAAGGTATGCCAAGGGGTACGTGAGATTTTTTTTTAAATATTCTAAAAATAGCAACAATTCAAAAATCCTTTAGAAATGTATTAATTGAATAATACGTCAACAAAATATTATAATGTAAGTTCATAAACCGTGAAAAGAAATGCAACAATGCAATATTCAGTGTTGACAGCTAGATTTTTTGTGGACATGTTCCATAAATATTGATGTTAAATATTTCTTTTTTTGTAAAGAAATGTTTAGAATTAAGTTCATGAATCCAGATGGATTTCTATTACAATCCCCAAAGAGGGCACTTTAAGTTGATGATTACTTCTATGTGTAGAAATCTTTATTTATATTTAAATCACCTATTTATTTTTCAACAATTTTTTGGTTATTTTTAGATCATTTTTTTCCAAATAGTTCAAGAAAGACCACTCTACAAATGAGCAATATTTTGCACTGTTATACAATTTAATAAATCAGAAACTGATGACATAGTGCTGTATTTTACTTCTTTATCTCTTTTTTTTCAACCAAAAATGCTTTGCTCTGATTAGGGGGTACTTGAATTAAAAAAAAAAAATTCACAAGGGGTACATCACTGAAACAAGTTTGAGAACCACTGGCATAGAAAACAGAAGCACACATTTATTTAATCAAAAACACAACACTTTCATAACTACAGTATATTATTTATTATAATATGTCATGCTTTGTCTGTGCAGTATGTTGCATGGGTGTGCTTATTTTGCCACGCATGCAAATGTATTTTAATGATCAAACAACACCAAAATATATTTTATTACTGTTATAAAAAGTGTTGATACTTGCCAAAAAAAAAATGAAGTTTTTTAATAGTTTGTGATTGTGCAGGTGTACCTAATGATGTGGCCGCTGAGTTCGTTACGCTGTAAAAAAGTACAAACAAAGTCCCCGGTTAGGGTTAAAAACAAGCGGTAAGTATTTTAATGGGACTTGGTCACATTTCACACTAGTAAAGTCTCAAGATTATTTTTTTCCTCCAGGAGATTTCTTCCAGCAGCTCAGGAATGCTAAACAAAGAAATCGAACTGAATCCAAGTGGGGAGGAACGCTGTTATCCCCGCCCATTTCCCCCCAGCTCGTTTCTCATTCGTCAATGCCAACATGTTCGCCTTTCCTATTGGCCAGTCTTGGCTGCCTGTCAAACCAGACTCCACCTTTCCGCTGCGTCGGAATCAATGGGACTCAAAATAGCAGAAACAAATCTTCCGAAAAGAAAGTTCATGTGGGACGTTTTCAAAAGAGCTTCGAGGACCACATGAAGGTAAAAAACACACACAAAAAAAAACTATTGATGTTTTGGTGTCGTCGCAGAGAATCAATGCTTATATTTTGAATCGAGTGTGTGCTAGTTTTGTTTGAAAAATACTCGGCGAAAAAGGATGCGAATTAGTTTTGAGATAGACTGCGAGATAGTGGCCGAGCACTTTTGTTATATAACTACTAAGTAAGATAACGTGTTTAAAATTTTTACAACTAAACCTGTCCACAAGGCCGACATTCAAAACTTCGAAACGTTGACTTTTGTTTTGAACAAAACCGATTGATCCCACTCAAGTTGTGCAAATTCCCAGCTAAATCTCCCACCGTGAACGTTCCATTTTTTCCCCCTGTATTTTTTTTCTATTTGAATGGTGGCAAGGCAAGAAAAGAAGCCAGTAGCCTCCAGAAAGACCCAAATTAGATTGTCCACTAAATCCAATCCAACATGCAGACTTCATGCTTGCGCTCAGGGCTCAACTAGATGAAGTAAACACACTTAGCTTCCTCAGTTGACCCCCAGCAGCAATCTGCTATTTCTATTGGGTTTGCACTCAGTAGGCTTGACTTGTCAACACTGGTTTCCTAATTGTAATGTTCTGCCTTTTAGTATTGCTAAATCATCAATGGTGTTTCTGTATTCAGCATATAAGACGACACAATCTACAAGAATCTATGTATATATATAGTCAGCCACCGATTGTGCAAGTTCTCCCACTTAAAATGATGACAGAGGTCTGTAATTTTCATCATAGGTACACTTCAACTGTGAGAGACAGAATGTGGAAAAAAAATCCAGGAATTCACATTGTAGGAATTTTAAATAATTTATTTGTAAATTATGGTGGAAAATAAGTATTAGGTCACTTCAAACAAGTAAGATCTCGGGCGCTCACAGACCTGTAACTTCTTCTTTAAGAAGCTCTTCTGTCCTCCACTCGTTACCTGTATTAATGGCAATTGTTTGAACTCGTTATCTGTATAAAAGACACCTGTCCACAGCCTCAAACAGTCAGACTCCAAACTCCACTATGGCCAAGACCAAAGAGCTGTCGAAGGACACCGGGAAAAGAATTGTAGACCTGCGCCAGACTGGGAAGAGTGAATCTACAATAGGCAAGCAGCTTGGTGTGGAAAAAATCAACTGTGGGAGCAATTATCAGAAAATGGAAGATATACAAGACCGCTGATAATCTCCATCGATCTGGGGCTCCACGCAAGATCTCATCCCGTGGGGTCAAAATGATCATGAGAATGGTGAGCAAAAATCCCAGAACCACACAGGGGGACCCGGTGAATGACCTGCAGAGAGCTGACACCAAAGTAACAGAGGTTACCATCAGTAACACACTACGCCGACAGGGAATCAAATCCTGCAATGCCAGACGTGTCCCCCTGCTTGAGCCAGTGCATGTCCAGGCCCGTTTGAAGTTTGCCAGAGAGCACATGGGAGAATGTCATGTGGTCAGATGAAACCAAAACAGAACTTTTTGGTGTAAACTCAACTCGTCGTGTTTGGAGGAAGAAGAATACTAAGTTGCATCCCAAGAACACCATACCTACTGTGAAGCATGGGGGTGGAAACATCATGCTTTGGGGCTGTTTTTCTGCTAAGGGGACAGGACGATTAATCCGTGTTAAGGTAGAATGAATGGGGCCATGTATCGTGACATTTTGAGACAAATTCCTTCCATCAGTGAGAGCTTTGAATGGTTGACCAAATACTTATTTTCCACCATAATTTACAAATAAATTCTTTAAAATTCCTACAATGGGAATTCCTGGATTTTTTTTTCACATTCTGTCTCTAACAGTGAGAAGTGTACCTATGATGTAAATTTTAAGTGGGAGAACTTGCACAATTGGTGGCTGACTAAATATTTTTTGCCCCACTGTGTGTGTATATATATATATATATATATATATATATATATATATATATATATATATATATATATATATATATATATATATATATATATATATATATATATATATAAAAACTGACATGTGGCTGTGTGCACATGAAAGTGTGACCAAATCTGCTGGGTCAAAAGTATACATACAGCAATGTTGACCACAGAACTTTCCTCCAGAAGGTCTTATCTTTGTCCATGTGATGCCAGATGAAACAAAAAATTAGCTGTTTGGCCACAATACCCCGCAATATGTTTGGAGGAGAAAAGGTGAGGTCTTTAATCCCAGGAACATCTATGAAACGTACCGGTCGTGACATTGCTGGTTTACAAGCAGACGAGCATGTTCCGCGGCACACAATCACTGAGTACTTAAAAGCAGACACAGTGTGTAAACAGAAAAGGGAGAACGGACGCATTTTTGGTGTAAAAACTAATGATAAAGGTGAAGTTAGATCACTGAATCGCCCTCGGGAAGAGGTGCTTTAAGACATGGCTAGCTAGTGTTTTAGCTACTTCTAAATCACTAATCCTCGCCTCCTTGGCGACAAATAAAGTAAGTTCAGGGTTTCCCGCAGCGCTTTGTTGCTAAGGCGGATGCTTTAACAACAAAGGGCCACTGCTTAACACAACATAAAGGCAACACAACAAATACCCAGAATCCTTTGTATCCGTGACAATTCTTGACTATTTCATACAGCCCGCTATCGAGATATATATCGTATATTGCCACTCAGCATACGGATCGGAAATCACAACCAAAAATTGTAGGCTTCTTCATGCGACAAAGCTGGCCTACTTCACCACAGTCTGTAGTCTATTGCCCTCCCAGGCTATGGTGTGATGGAGATGTGATGGTGGCGACAGGCCAAATTACACTGTTCCTTACACCCATCCAGCCAAAACTTCTGGAGCTTCTGCTTCTTCATTATGTTAAATATCTGTCTAGCTGCACATGCTGGAACCGAGTAGCTAGGGCAGAATATTTTTTTTATTGACAGTGTAAATAATTCAAAGGAAGGAACATCAATCCTCAACAAAACTTCTGGAGCTTCTGCTTCTTCATTATGTTAACTATCTGTCTAGCTGCAAATGCTGGAATAGAGTAGCTAGGGCACAATAATTATTTTATTGACAGTGTAAATAATTCAAAAATAATTCAAAAGAAGGAACATCAATTCTCAACAAAACTTCTGGAGCTTCTGCCTCGTCATTATGTTAACTATCTGTCTTGCTACACATGCTGGAATCGAGTAGCTAGGCTAGAATAAATATTTTATTGACAGTGTAAATGCTTCTGTGTTTATTTTGCAATGAAGTCTTCTGATGAAACATCCGAATGTTGATGTCGGGCCCCTGAGCCCTTGTGCTCTTGAAACTGGGGCCCGCTTCATGATGTAGCTGAATAGCCCTGATCTACGCCGTCGTTGCATGTTGTGTGTGTTGTCAGCGTTGCAGACCAGGCGCACGGCTGACCTGGCTTCAAACCAACCCTGATTAAAGGATTACGGGTCACGGGGCGCTTTAAAGCAAAAACTAGAAAAGGTGTGGGAGTTCTGTCCATGCCTGCCTGATGATGATGATGATGATGATGATGATGATGATGATGACGACGATGACTCATGTCGTCCCCTTGCCCGGTGGAACAATCCCCACCCCCGGTGATCAGGGAGGCCCGTGGAATTAGCGAGTGGGCTGGTAAAAGCCGAAATGAGAGCCCCTGTGTAGTTTAATTAGCCCTGCGGTGGGGCCCCAAGCCGCGAGTGATGGCCATGGCGGGGCGGCGACACTGTGGGCCTTCTTTGTAAAGGATCCGCCAACCATGATTTGTCACTCATCCTTTTAAAGCAATTATATGTGCTCATTGCGCCCTGAAATAACAGCGAGCTGATCATCTTTATGGCACACTGGCTTGTAATAAGGAGAGTAGCGTCTTTGTCATCACTTAGTGCTACTTTAGTGGTCTGTAATGTGAGTGGACCAGCCAGGACCACCATTGGCATTGTACAAACATTGCGGTGCATTAGACCATTTTGAGACATTTTAAAACATCTCCTCCATACGCACATTCACGGTACAAACAAACATATACACATACCTGTACATATACATTCACTGTACAAACATACATATATACATACATGTACATATGCATTCACTGTACAAACATACATCCATGTACATATGCATTCACTGTAAAAACATACATATACACATACATGTACATATACATTCACTGTACAAACATACATATATACATACATGTACATATGCATTCACTGTACAAACATACATCCATGTACATATACATTCACTGTGAAAACATACATATACACATGTACATATGCATTCACTGTACAAACATACATATATACATACATGTACATATGCATTCACTGTACAAACATACATCCATGTACATATGCATTCACTGTGAAAACATACATATACACATGTACATATGCATTCACTGTACAAACATACATATAGACATACATGCACATATGCATTCACTGTAAAAACATACATATATGTACATATGCATTCACTGTACAAACATACACATATACATACATATACATATGCATTCACTGTACAAACATACATATACACATACATGTACATATGCACTCACTGTAAAAACATACGTATACACATACATGTACATATACATTCACTGTACAAACATACGTATGTACATACATGTACATATGCACTCACTGTAAAAACATACATATACACATACATGTACATATACATTCACTGTACAAACATACATATATACATACATGTACATATGCACTCACTGTAAAAACATACATATGCACATACATGTACATATACATTCACTGTAAAAACATACATATACACATACATGTACAAATACATTCACTGTACAAACATACATATATACATACATGTACATATGCATTCACTGTAAAAACATGAATATATACATACATGTACATATGCATTCACTGTAAAAACATACATATAGACATACATGTACATATACATTTACTGTACAAACATACATATATACATACATGTACATATGCACTCACTGTAAAAACATACATTTACTCATACATATACATTCACGATACAAACATACATATATACATACATGCATATATGCATTCACTGTAAAAACATACATATGCACATACATGTACATATACGTTCACTGTAAAAACATACATATACACATACATGTACATATGCATTCACTGTAAAAACATACATGTACACATACATGTACATATGCATTCACTGTACAAACATACATATAGACGTACATGCACATATGCATTCACTGTAAAAACATACATATATACATACATGTACATATGCATTCACTGTAAAAACATACATATAGACATACATGTACATATACATTCACTGTACAAACATACATATATACATACATGTACATATGCACTCACTGTAAAAACATACATTTACTCATACATATACATATATATTTACTGTACAAACATACATATATACATACAAGTACATATGCACTCACTGTAAAAACATACATTTACACATACATATACATTCACTGTACAAACATACATATATACATACATGCATATATGCATTCACTGTAAAAACATACATATGCACATACATGTACATATGCATTCACTGTAAAAACATACATATGGACATACATGCACATATGTATTCACTGTAAAAACATACATATAGACATACATTCACTGTACAAACATACATATATACATACATGTACATATGCATTCACTGTACAAACATACATATAGACATACATGCACATATGCATTCACTGTAAAAACATACATATATACATATATGTACATATGCATTCACTGTACAAACACACATATACATACATGTACATACACATTCACAGTACAAACATACATATACATGTACATATGCATTCACTGTACAAACATACATATACACATACTGTACATCAGTGACGTGCGGTGAGGTTTATTGCTGGTGAGGCACTGATGTAATCAGAATCCGATTTACAAATATAAAGTATGCGCTCTGCGCAGATTATTTGCCATTTGATTAGCAGCAGTTTACGGGTTATGTTTAATTTCTGTATTCTTTACATATACAGTGGGGCAAAAAAGTATTTAGTCAGCCACCGATTGTGCAAGTTCTCCCACTTAAAATGATTACAGAGGTCTTTAATTTACATCATAGGTACACTTCAACTGTTAGAGACAGAATGTGAAAAAAAAATCCAGGAATTCACATCGTAGGAATTTTAAATAATCTATTTGTATATTATGGTGGAAAATAAGTATTTGGTCAACCATTCAAAGCTCTCACTGATGGAAGGAGGTTTTGGCTCAAAATCTCACGATACATGGCCCCACTCATTCTTTCCTTAACACGGATCAATCGTCCTGTCCCCTTTGCAGAAAAATAGCCCCAAAGTATGATGTTTCCACCCCCGTGCTTCACAGTAGGTATGGTGTTCTTGGGATGCAACTCAGTATTCTTCTTCCTCCAAACATGACGGGTCCAAACACGAAGAGTTGAGTTTGTACCAAAATGGATACACGGATGATACAGCAGAGGATTGGGAGAATGTCATGTGGTCAGATGAAACCAAAATAGAACTTTCAAGCCAACATGGATCCCTACCAAATGTCAACCAGCAGGTTTCGGTGAGAAAATTGTGGTTAAAAAGTCAGTTCTTACCGGAGAATAGCTTAGCTTGTGCCGTCTGTAGCTGCTGTCGATTCCCCTGAGACACTGCGCGTCAACACACTCTTGGAGAAACCCTTCCGACTATCAGGTACTATTTAACTCACCAAAACACTAGCAACACAATAGAAAGACAAGGGATTTCCCAGAATTATCCTAGTAAATGTCTCTAAAAACATTGTTTTTTTAATAATTTTTTTTTCTAGTCCGTCGCTATCAATATCCTCAAACACGAATCTTTCATCCTCGCTCAAATTAATGGGGAAATTGTCGTTTTCTCGGTCCGAATAGCACTTTTTGTTGGAGGCTCCCATTAAAAACAATGTGAAGATGTGAGGAGCCCCCACACGTGTGATGTCATCATCTGCGACTTCCGGTAGAGGCAGGGCTTTTCTCTTAACACCGAAAGTTGCGAACTTTATCGTGGATGTTCTCTACTAAATCCTTTCAGCAAATATATATATATATATATATATATATATATATATATATATATATATATATATTTATATTTTATCTTTATATAGCGCTTTTCTCTAGTGACTCAAAGCGCTTTACATAGTGAAACCCAATATCAAATTTTTACATTTAAACCAGTGTGGGTGGCACTGGGAGCAGGTGGGTAAAGTGTCTTGCCCAAGGACACAACGGCAGTGACTAGGATGACGGAAGCGGGAATCAAACCTGCAACCCTCAAGTTGCTGGCACGGCCACTCTACCAACCGAGCTATACCGTGAACTGGAATCCGGGGGGGGGGGGCAATGACCAAGAAGAACGCGGTGTTGGAATATAATTACATAATATTTACATATATAATATTTATGTATTTATGTATATTTACATATTTACATAATATGTAACTATTGGCATATGGCAATATCGCGAAATGATCAAGTATGACACATAGAATGGACCTGCTATCCCCGTTTAAATAAGAAAATCTCATTTCGGTAGGCCTTTAAAATAATTAGCGCATGCTTACTTTTACCGCATGCCTTTGGTAAGCGCAGGAGTGAGAAGAGGGTTTTAAATTAATTAGCGCCCCGGCGGCAATTCAAGGAAATACGTTATACAAAAAATGGGGGCTACGTTTACACATCAGTTTTGCACGTTTAAATGAGCAATTCTCCCAAAGCGCTGCACTTGAAAGCAATGTTTTTCGCTCTGTGTTTTAACAGAATGAAAGATGTCTGGGAAATATTGCAGCTTTCAAAGCCAACAGAAGAAAAACTGCCAGCTGCTGCCTCTCATTATGTAACCTCCGCCCCCCACTTTCTTCTGAAGACTTCATGATGTGGAAAGTCGGTGGGAGGCCCGAGAAACGACCCCCCCCCGGCCTTGTCAGACGTTGATGTTTTTACACAACTTAAAACCGCATCGCACCTTGCTGCAGGCCGCACCTGTGTAAGCATCGTCGGCGGTCGTAGCCCCCGAAATGTCCGTCACGTCGACGGCTTTTCATGCTCTTTTTCAAAGAGCAGCCGGCATATGTTCGGTGGCGGCGAGTGCGGTGGGATGTTTGGACGCCGCGGGGCTGCAGAAGCAACACAGCTGCGAGATTACAGTGCAGCGACACTACAAAGAGACCACGCCGCGTTTTTCTCACACGCGGAAATGTTACGCTGACCGACCAAAATGATGCTTTTTGTGCGTAATTCCTCGTGTTGTGGTTCAAGGTGTTTATGTGCTCAGCTAGAGCTAGTAGGAGGCAACATCGTAATACTCGGTCCTTTCTACACTAACATCCATCTGTTTTCTACCGCTTCTCCCTTTTTGGGAGTCACGGGGGTTGCTGAAGCCTAACTCAGCTGCATTGGGGCGGGATCCGCGGTAAACCTTGGACAAGTCACCACCACATCACAGGGCCAACACAGATGTAAAGACAACAGTTGTTGTCCAGGGTAAATCCCACATAGCCTTATCTTTGTCCACACACACACAACTGGAATCCTTGGGGGGGATGGGGGGTGGGATGGGTGTCTGTTAGGGGAGGCGACCAAAAAGAACGTGGAGTTGGAATATAATTACAACACTTTATGTGCATATTTATATACATATTTATATAATATTTACATAATATGTAAATACAAGCTCATTCACAGACAGAGTCCCATTGTTTTTATGAGCGGTCGAGCGAGTCAAAAGCCGGAAAAAAATAAAGAAATAAAAAACAGCCGTAATTCTTTTGTGGCGGGCCGCCACAAATAAATGAATGTGTGGGAAACCCTGCTTTATATACTCTGGACCTAGACGTTGAGTCCGCGACATACATGGCGGACAATAACTCATGCGGTCTGCTTTGTCAGTCCAAATGCCTTTGCCGTTTTCCGTAGTCTTCCCTCGATGGCCAAGTAATACAAAGCACACGCATTCTCGTTGTCTCTCCTTCGACAAATGGACAAAGTTTTTCGCTAAGTAGAAAAGTTCTCTTGATTGATTGATATTTTTATTAGTAGATTGCACAGTTCAGTACATATTCCGTACAATTGACCACTAAATGGTAACACCCGAATAAGTTTTTCAACTTGTTTAAGTCGGTGTCCACTTTAATCAATTCATGCCGTCTGAGAAGTGTTGTATCCCAAATAGCTGCAATGGGTTTCTCTTAATGTATTCATGTATGATTTCTACAAGCGTCCGTACAGACACGGGCATGTCTGGATGACTCGCTTCCATATTTCCATTGGTTAGCTCCGAAACCGCTTTATTATGAAGCGGGCTATGGCGCGTTCTTTCTGACGTCACTTCCTCTCCAAATTCAGTTTGTAAACGATCAATGAGTCCATACAAAGCTAAGAGCCAAAGATTCAAGAAATACACGGCGCACTTACGTGTGTAAAAAAATTGTCCGAGGAGGGGGGCCTTAAACGATGATGTGGAGAGGCTGAGCCGACGGGCCGACAGAGTGGCCCAAGATGGCGGCGAGGAGGCGGAGAAATCGAGTGGGCGGCGAGGCGGGGCGTGCCGGGAGCGACGCCGGAGGTGATATCAGTTGTGTGGTTGGCGCACCTGGACACAATGAATGTATCTCCTCTCAATCTATAAAAGGGGGGAAGGAGCAGAGATGGGGGCAGAAGGAGTTGAAGAGCTCGCAGCAGTGCCTAAAGAGAAGAAGCGACAAAGAAGAAGACGAAGACGCGGCCGACTGAGGAGCGAGCAGTGGGAGCGACGACGGCGCAAAAGACTTTCTTTATTTGAAAAAATAAACAAGAGTCAAACCTGCACGAGAATGTCCTTCCTTGATGGTCCTGGGAACCCGCACGACGGCAAGAGTCCGTCACAGATGGTTTAGGGGCTTAGGCTAAATAATTATTTGTATAAGGGGTTATCCGGCTTAGTGTAGACATAGTCTAAGTCGCCGCTGTTTACGTCTACAGCCCATATATGTCGACCAACTCATCGAATCCTGGTCTACAGTGTTCTTATTATTACTAAAAAGTGCATACATTGCATTTTTACCCTTAAATATGCTCTCCGGGTTCACATTTTGATGGTTTTAGTTTAGTTTATTAGGGCCCGAGTTGCGGAACAAGCCCCGCAGGGGGGATGCAGAGCACCACAAGGGCGCTATTGAAATTGCTGTGTTATTTCTTTTTTACATTTGGACGCCATTTTGAAGCCCTTAACATGCTCAAAAAGTCCCCATATTTAAATTTTTCTCCTGCGTCACCTTTTTTACCCGAAAGCAATATTCTCACTGAACACAAGACAATAATGACTGTGCATGTGAGCTGTGTGCTTGGTATTTTTAGGTATTTTATCTATTTATCTATGTTCTTATTTTTTTATGTGTTATGAATTTGCACTAAATTAGTTTTGCTTACAATTTCGTATTACAATGTACAATGACAATAAAGATATATTCTATTCTATTTTATTCTTCTTTAAAGTTAGAAAAAAATTGCCCCTCCTTCCAGTTTCAGATGTCGACAATAAAATCGTAGAAGACGTCTTTCAAGACGGGACGCAGGTGAGAGTCTTAGGAACCCATACCTGTAAACAAACAAGTAGTTGGCCATCTTGGTTTTTGTCTTCCATTTTCCGGTGAAAAAAGGTGGTCGTACTTTTACCAATTCCTCCTTGGAACTTTGACCAAATGAGTCGCGGTTAAAATTACAGACACTACACATATAAGCGATGATAAAATACGAACACATTTTGCCTACGCCATAAGATGTGGGCGGGGCATGGCGCCAAACTTGGCCCAGATGGTCCTTGGCCTGTTGTGGATTGAAAAAAAAAAGAGGTCGTACTTGAACAAACTCCTCCTAGGAACTTGGACCAAATGAGTCGCGGTTAAAATGACAGATACTACACATAGAAGTGCTGATAAATTGCGAATATATTTTGCTTACGCCATAAGATGTGGGCGGGGCATGGCTCCAAACATTGCTCCGATGATTCGCCCCAAAACATGAATCGTCAACGCGGCTCCACAAATTCAGATCTTGATCTTATTTGGTAGAAATGCTGACAATGTGCGCCTTAAGTACACAACCGAGTCATAGTGGGTGGAGCCTAAATGGGGAAATCCCTAAATTCCTTGCAATACCTCATCGGGTGTTGTTGATAAATTGCTTTGGCTTTGCATAGTAGAGTTTTAACTTGCACTTACAGATGTAGCGACCAACTTTAGTTACTGACAGTGGTTTTCTGAAGTGTTCCTCAGCCCATGTGGTGATATCCTTTACACACTGATGTCCCTTTTTGAGGCCGTACCCCCAGAGTGATGAGAAGGTCACAGGCTTAGCCGCTTACGTGCAGCGATTTCTCCAGATTCTCTGAACCTTTTGATGATTTTACGGACCATAGACGGTGAAATCCCTAAATTTTTTGCAATAGCTCATTGAGAAACATTGTTCATAAACTGTTCGACAATTTGCTCACACATTTGTTCACAAAGTGGTGACCCTCGCCCCATCCTTGTTTGTGAATGACCAAGCATTTCATGGAAGCTGATTTTATACCCACTAATGGCACCCACATGTTCCAAATTAGCCTGTTCACCTGTGGGATGTTCCAAATAAGTGTTTGATGAGCATTCCTCAACTTTCTCAGTCTTTTTTGCCACTTGTGACAGCTTTTTTGAAACATGTTGTAGGCATCAAATTCCAAATAAGCTAATATTTGCAAAAAATAACTAAGTTTATCAGTTCGAACGTTAAGTATCTTGTCTTTGCAGTCTATTCAATTGAATATAGGCTGAAAAGAATTTGCAAATCATTGTATTGTGTTTTTATTTACAATTAACACAACGTGCCAACTTCACTGGTTTTGGGTTTTGTAGAACAATGGGTTTACAACATTTGAAACATAAGTCTTTCATTGTGGTTTTCTCCATCTCTTAGTGAAATTGTTTTTCTTCTCCCTTTTGTCCTCCCAATAGTCCAAGCTGAACATGGAGAGTTTGACCAAGCCGGAGTTGCTTATGCTCTTCAGCATCCTGGAAGGAGAGCTGGAAGCGAGAGACATGGTCATTGATACGCTCAAGGTACCTGTTGTCATGACAACCATGTGAATGTGTTGTTTTGTTGAACTCTGCAAAGGATTCTTTCTTTGTTTGTGCACAACTTTCCTGTGAGCAAACCGAGACATCAGAATGGATGTTTGGTATTCTTCTAGGGATGTTTAGGGATTTAAAAATGTGTACGTGTCAGTGGGCTTTAATTAATGGAACAAATGACTGAGAATGAATTTGATAACATTCCATCCATCCATCCATCCATCTTCTTCCGCTTATCCGAGGTCGGGTCGCGGGGGCAACAACCTAAGCAGGGAAACCCAGACTTCCCTTTCCCCAGCCACTTCGTCTAGCTCTTCCCGGGGGATCCCGAGGCATTCCCAGGCCAGCCGGGAAACATAGTCTTCCCAACGTGTCCTGGGTCTTCCCCGTGGCCTCCTACCGGTTGAACGTGCCCTAAACACCTCCCTAGGGAGGCGTTCGGGTGGCATCCTGACCAGATGCCCGAACCACCTCATCTGGCTTCTCTTGATGTGAAGGAGCAGCGGCTTTACTTTGAGTTCCTCCCAGATGGCAGAGCTTCTCACCCTATCTCTAAGTGAGAGCCCCGCCACATGGCGGAGGAAACTCATTTTGGCCGCTTGTACCCGTGATCTTATCCTTTCGGTCATGACCCAAAGCTCATGACCATAGGTGAGGATGGGAACGTAGATCGACCGGTAAATTGAGAACTTTGCCTTCCAGCTCAGCTCCTTCTTCACCACAACGGATCGGTACAACGTCCGCATTACTGAAGACGCCGCACCGATCCGCCTGTCGATCTCACGATCCACTCTTCCCTCACTCGTGAACAAGACTCCTAGGTACTTGAACTCCTCCACTTGGGGCAGTGTCTCCTCCCCAACCCGGAGATGGCATTCCACCCTTTTCCGGGCGAGAACCATGGACTCGGACTTGGAGGTGCTGATTCTCATTCCGGTCGCTTCACACTCGGCTGCAAACCGATCCAGTAAGAGCTGAAGATCCCGGTCAGATGAAGCCATCAGGACCACATCATCTGCAAAAAGCAGAGACCTAATCCTGCGGTCACCAAACCAGAACCCCTCAACGCCTTGACTGCGCCTAGAAATTCTGTCCATAAAAGTTATGAACAGAATCGGTGACAAAGGACAGCCTTGGCGGAGTCCAACCCTCACTGGAAATGTGTTCGACTTACTGCCGGCAATGCGGACCAAGCTCTGACACTGATCGTACAGGGAGCGGACCGCCACAATAAGACAGTCCGATACCCCATACTCTCTGAGCACTCCCCACAGGACTTCCCGAGGGACACGGTCGAATGCCTTCTCCAAGTCCACAAAGCACATGTAGACTAGTTGGGCAAACTCCCATGCACCCTCAAGAACCCTGCGGAGAGTATAGAGCTGGTCCACAGTTCCACGACCAGGACGAAAACCACACTGTTCCTCCTGAATCCGAGGTTCGACTATCCGGCGAAGCCTCCTCTCCAGTACACCTGAATAAACCTTACCGGGAAGGCTGAGGAGTGTGATCCCACGATAGCTGGAACACACCCTGCGGTCCCCCTTCTTAAACAGAGGAACCACCACCCCGGTTTGCCAATCCAGAGGTACCGCCCCCGATGTCCACGCGATGCTGCAAAGTCTTGTCAACCAAGACAGCCCCACAGCATCCAGAGCCTTAAGGAACTCCGGGCGGGTCTCGTCCACCCCCGGGGCCTTGCCACCGAGGAGCTTTTTAACTAAATGACTGAGAATGAATTTGATAACATTCCTGTCATCTGTAAATTGCATGGCCGTGTGTATTAGTTTTCTTTGTCTCATACATGCCAACCCTCCAGGATTTTCCGGGAGACTCCCGAAATTCAGCACCTCTCCCGAAAACCTCCCGGGACAAATTTTCTCCCGAAAATGTCCCGAAATTCAGGCGGAGCTGGAGGCCACGCCCCCTCCAGCTCCATACGGACCTGAGTGAGGACAGCCTGTTTTCACATCCGCTTTCCCACAATATAAAAAGAGTGTCTGCCTAATCTAGAATGATCGAGAGTGAGTTCTTGGTTTCTTATGTGAGTTTATTGTTAGGCTGTTTCAATAACGTCCTCCCAGCGCGGTAACAACACACAACAACAGCAGTCACGTTTTCGTCTACCGTAAAGCAGTTCGTCTGCCGTAAACAGCAGTGTTGTGACACTCTTAAACAGGGTAATACTGCCATCTACTGTACATACATATGGTTAGGAAAATAGTGACATAGAATAGAACAAGGATGGACAATTCACCTGCGATGAGGTGGCGACTTGTCCAGGGTGTACCCCGCCTTCCGCCCAATTGTAGCTGAGATAGGCGCCAGCGCCCCCCGCGACCCCGAAAGGGAATAAGCGGTAGAAAATGGATGGATGGATGGACAATTCAACCCTTAACTCAACAATGAGTAGATGAGTGTTATGTGTGTATATGTGTAAATAAGTGAACACTGAAATTCAAGTATTTATTTTATTTATATATATATATATATATATATATATATATATATATATATATATATATATATATATATATATATATATATATATATATATATATATATATATATATATATATATATATATATGGGCTTCACGGTGGAAGAGGGGTTAGTGCGTCTGCCTCACAATACGAAGGTCCTGCAGTCCTGGGTTCAAATCCAGGCTCGGGATCTTTCTGTGTGGAGTTTGCATGTTCTCCCCGTGAATGCGTGGGTTCCCTCCGGGTACTCCGGCTTCCTCCCACTTCCAAAGGCATGCACCTGGGGATAGGTTGATTGGCAACACTAAATTGGCCCTAGTGTATGAATGTGAGTGTGAATGTTGTCTGTCTATCTGTGTTGGCCCTGCGATGAGGTGGCGACTTGTCCAGGGTGTACCCTGCCTTCCGCCCGACTGTAGCTGAGATAGGCGCCAGCGCCCCCCGCAACCCCAAAAAGGGAATTAGCGGTAGAAAATGGATGGATATATATATATATATATGTGTATATATATATATATATATATATATATATATACATATATATATATATATATATACATATACATATATATATATATATATATATACATATATATATATATATATATAAAGTCATGTATTTCATATATATATATATATATATATTTATATATATATATATATATATGTATGTAATATTTGACTTGGTTGATTGTAGCTGTAAATATACTCCTCCCCTCGTAACCACGCCCCGCCCCACCCCCGACCACGACCCCACTCCCCCCACATCCCGAAATCGGAGGTCTCAAGGTTGGCAAGTATGCTTTGTCTCTTGTTTTATGGGTGTCATAAAACAAAGATTTTCAAAGGAATCTTGATATTTACATGTAACGATTCTTAATCGGTTCAATCGAATTAAAAAATCCTTTAATTTAAACTTTTAATTTGTTTGTTCCAGACAGTCGGGCAAATCATAATGTTGATGTAGATCAGGGGTCTCAAGCTCAATTTACCTGGGGGCCACTGGATGCAGAGTCTCGGTGAGGCTGGGCCGCGAGATAAGATTTCTTGAAAAAAATTGTGCTTGCGCCTCAGTCACCAGTAACCTTTCTCTTCACTGCAGATTTTGAAAAAGACATGTTTGGGGTTGTGGAATATATTTGTATTCAGCCGACGCACGGAGAATAATGTTATTTCCGTAATGTGTGTCGTTCCGCTTTTCCTCTCTACAGCAACACGGTGGTCGGCGGATAATAGCCGGGAAAGTACCTGGATAGCGAGCGCAAAAAAGTGTTATCCGAGGTCATATAGAAATACATGTAGTGTTCATCGTGTGAGGCAATGCAAATTAAACAATAAAAAAAAACAAATAACGGTTTGAATTGGTCCAGGTTATCGGGGACTGTTATTACTGACGGACAGGTGTTGCGTTGTGACTGCAGCCAGGAACGTAAGAAATTATTCGTCTCAATGGCAACGTCTCTGTCGCTTTCACTCATTTGCCGCTTTTCCACTAACGCAGGGGTAGGCAACCCAGAATATTGACAGAGCCAATTTGGACCCAAATAACACAACGCTGTCAAGCACGATTCATATAAAACTCACGGGCCGCACTAACATTAAACTTTCATGTTAAGATGGGGGCTGCAAAATAACGTCTCGTGGGCCGCGTGTCTGAGACCCCTGATGTAGATTACCTATGTCTGCTGTACATATTTACTTTAGAAAAGAGAATTGTAGGATGTTTTTCTTGTTGCCGTATTTATATTTGACTTTATTAAAGGCCTACTGAAACCCACTACTACCGACCATGCAGTCTGATAGTTTATATAAATAAATGATGAAATATTAACATTGCAACACATGCCAATACGGCCGGTTTAGTTTACTAAACTGTAATTTTAAATTTCCCGCAAAGTATCCTATTGAAAACATCGCAAAATGATGACGCATATGGTGACGTCACCGGTTGTAGCGGACATGTTCTTCCAGCCTGATCCAAGCTATAAGTAGTCTGCTTTAATCACATAATTATCAGTATAATCGGTATGTTTCAGCATGTTTCATTAGGTTTCTGTATGTTTCGCTATGTTGCGGCATGTTTCTGTATGTTTCAGTATATTTCCGTAGGTTTCAGCATGTTTTTGTATATTTCGGTATGTTGCGGCATGTTTAGGTATATTTCCGTATGTTTCTGCATATTTCGGTATGTTTCAGTATGTGTCTGTATAATGTGGTATTTTTCAGTATGTTTCAGCAAGTTTCAGTATATTTAGGTATGTTTCAGCATGTTCCTGAATGTTTCGGCATGTTTTAGTATATTTTGGTATGTTTCTTTGCATTTCGGTATATTTCAGTATATTTTGGTATGTTTCAGTATGTTTTAGTATATTTCCATATGTTTCAGTATGTTTCTGTATATTTCGGTATGTTTCAGTATGTGTCTGTATAATTCGGTATTTTTCAGTATATTTCAGCAAGGTTCAGAATATTTAGGTATGTTTCAGCATGTTCCTGAATGTTACGGCTCTTTTTAGTATATTTTGGTATGTTTCTTTGTATTTCGGTATATTTCGGTATGTTTCAGTATGTTTCTGTATATTTTGGTATGTTTCAGTATGTGTCTGTATAATGCGGTATTTTTCAGTATGTTTCAGCAAGTTTCAGTATACTTAGGTATGTTTCAGCATGTTCCTGAATGTTTCGGCATGTTTTAGTATATTTTGGTATGTTTCTTTGCATTTCGGTATATTTCAGTATATTTCGGTATGTTTCAGTATGTTTTAGTATATTTCCGTATGTTTCGGTATATTTCGGTATGTTTCAGTATGTGCCTGTATAATTCGGTATTTTTCAGTATTTTTCAGCAAGTTTCAGTATATTTAGGTATGTTTCAGCATGTTCCTGAATGTTTCGGCATGTTTTAGTATATTTTGGTATGTTTCTTTGCATTTCGGTATATTTCAGTATATTTTGGTATGTTTCAGTATGTTTTAGTATATTTCCATATGTTTCAGTATGTTTCTGTATATTTCGGTATGTTTCAGTATGTGTCTGTATAATTCGGTATTTTTCAGTATGTTTCAGCAAGGTTCAGAATATTTAGGTATGTTTCAGCATGTTCCTGAATGTTACGGCTCTTTTTAGTATATTTTGGTATGTTTCTTTGTATTTCGGTATATTTCGGTATGTTTCAGTATGTTTCTGTATATTTTGGTATGTTTCAGTATGTGTCTGTATAATGCGGTATTTTTCAGTATGTTTCAGCAAGTTTCAGTATACTTAGGTATGTTTCAGCATGTTCCTGAATGTTTCGGCATGTTTTAGTATATTTTGGTATGTTTCTTTGCATTTCGGTATATTTCAGTATATTTCGGTATGTTTCAGTATGTTTTAGTATATTTCCGTATGTTTCGGTATATTTCGGTATGTTTCAGTATGTGCCTGTATAATTCGGTATTTTTCAGTATTTTTCAGCAAGTTTCAGTATATTTAGGTATGTTTCAGCATGTTCCTGAATTTTTCGCCATGTTTTAGTATATTTTGGTATGTTTCTCTGTATTTCGGTATATTTCAGTATATTTCGGTATGTTTCAGTATGTTTTAGTATATTTCCATATGTTTCAGTATGTTTCTTTATATTTTGGTATGTTTCAGTATGTGTCCGTATAATTTGGTATTTTTCAGTATGTTTCAGCATGTTTCTTTGTATTTCGCTATATTTCGGTATGTTTTAGTATATATCCATATATTTCAGTATGTTTCTGTATATTTCGGTATGTTTCAGTATGTGTCTGTATAATTCGGTATTTTTCAGTATGTTTCAGCAAGTTTCAGTATATTTAGGTATGTTTCAGCATGTTCCTGAATGTTTCGGCATGTTTTAGTATATTTTGGTATGTTTCTTTGCATTTCGGTATATTTCAGTATATTTCGGTATGTTTCAGTATGTTTTAGTATATTTCCATACGTTTCAGTATGTTTCTGTATATTTCGGTATGTTTCAGTATGTGTCTGTATAATTCGGTA
>NC_084612.1:67104443-67131943 GCF_033978795.1 Nerophis ophidion
GTTTGTAGTTTTTAATTTTCAGTCGAAGTCTACTTTCTACAACATTGTCCCCTGATAAAAACTGTCATATACTGGACGCTATCAACTTCCTGTGTTATTCTGGTAAAATACCGTGAAAGGGGAACTGCACTCTTGTTGGATTTTTGCCAATCATTCATAATCTCAAATGCAAGACAAGAACACGTTATTCTTCTTCTTTTTTTTTTGCATTCTAAGTCGTAATGTATGGCAAGTTTTAGAGTAAACTATTGCACCCATAAAGCTCTCTAAAAACACCCCAAAACTGCAAACAATTCTCCATTTACATGTCGTGACTTGAATATTAACCAAATATTAGCGGTATTGTTAATATAAGCGCTGACTTAGAGGAACTACTTTTAGCGGCGTATTGATCGCAGGTTATGCAGCTATTGACATATTGAGCCAGTGAGCTGCTGCATCCCATCTGGGTTGGTGAAAGTTATTTCTAGATTATAGAAAACCCCGTTTCCATATGAGTTTGGAAATTGTGTTAGATGTAAATATAAACGGAATACAATGATTTGTGAATATGCTACATAGACAACATATTTGATGTTCAAACTAATAAACTTTTTTTTTTTTTTTTTTGCAAATAATCATTAACTTTAGAATTTGATGCCAGCAACACGTGACGAAGAAGTTGGGAAAGGTGGCAATAAATTCTGATAAATTGAGGAATGCTCATCAAACACTTATTTATAACATCCCACAGGTGTGCAGGCTAATTGGAAACAGGTATAAAAAAAGCTTCCCAAAAAATGTTCAGTATTTCACAAGAAAGGATGGGGCGAGGTACACCCCTTTGTCCACAACTGCATGAGCAAATAGTCAAACAGTTTAAGAACAACGTTTCTCAAAGTGCAATTGCAAGAAATTTAGGGATTTCAACATCTACAGTCCATAATATCATCAAAAGGGTCAGATGATCTGGAGAAATCACACCACGTAAGCGGCATGGCAGGAAACCAACACTGAATGACCGTGACCTTCGATCCCTCAGACGGCACTGTATCAAAAACCGACATCAATCTCTAAAGGATATCACCACATGGGCTCAGGAACACTTCAGAAAACCACTGTTACTAAATACAGTTGGTCGCTAAATCTGTAAGTGCAAGTTAAAGCTCTACTATGCAAAGCGAAAGCCATTTATCAACAACATCCAGAAACGCCGCCGGCTTCTCTGGGCCCGAGATCATCTAAGATGGACTGATGCAAAGTGGAAAAGTGTTCTGTAGTGTGACGAATCCTTATTTCACATTGTTTTTGGAAATATTCGACATCGTGTCATCCGGACCAAAGGGGAAGCGAACCATCCAGACTGTTATCGACGCAAAGTTCAAAAGCCAGAATCTGTGATGGTATGGGGGTGCATTAGTGCCCAAGGCATGGGTAACTTACACTTCTGTGAAGGCACCATTAATGCTGAAAAGTACATACAGGTTTTGGAACAACATATGCTGCCATCTAAGCGTCATCTTTTTCATGGACGCCCCTGCTTATTTCAACAAGACAATGCCAAGCCACATTCAGCACATGTTACAACAGCGTGGCTTCGTAAAAAAAGAGTGCGGGTACTTTCCTGGCCCGCCTGCAGTCCAGACCTGTCTCCCATCGAAAATGTGTGGCGCATTATGAAGCGTAAAACACGACAGTGGAGACCCCGGACTGTTGAACGACTGAAACTCTACATAAAACAAGAATGGGAAAGAATTCCACTTTCAAAGCTTCAACAATTAGTTTTCTCAGTTCCCTAACGTTTATTGAGTGTTGTTAAAAGAAAAGGTGATGTAACACAGTGGTGAACATGCCCTTTCCCAACTACTTTGGCACGTGTTACACCATGAAATTCTAAGTTAATTATTATTTGCAAAAAAAAAAAAAGTTTATGAGTCTTTGTAGTGCATTCAATTGAATATGGGTTGAAAAGGATTTGCAAATCATTGTATTCCTTTTATATTTACATCTAACACAATTTCCCAACTCATATGGAAACGGCGTTTGTAAATCATGACCCTCACCTGGATAGAAGAAGCTGTGGCGAAAAACCGATAAAAGTTGGTTAACCTTGACATTCAACTTTATGCCCTGAGATGGCAAGAATGACTTAGAAAAGGAGTTATTTTTTAACTGCGTGAGGATTATGATTATTTCTTCATCTAAACGGAAAGATACGAACATCCCATCAGTCTGCATCCCAGGATGGGCAAAATAAAATAAAAAACTACAGTTCCCCTTTAAGGATTTGTTTGTTAGTTTTTTTTGTGGTCCTTTTTGCTCAAATGAATTATTATCAACAGAAAAAAAAACATCATCCTGAATGCTTTCAAAAAGTACTTGTAGTCAACGTGGGTGAATAATATCTCAACCACAAATCACCATGGCGACGCACTGTCCCCTTTAAAGGCTCTTTGTTTTCATTCCAGGATGGAGTGAAAGCATCGACTAAAAGGTTCATCATATCTTTTTATGCCATCCTCAGTATTTGCGTTTGCAGAACTATCGATGAAATCCTAAAAATACTGCCGCGTTTTTTTTCCCTTTCCTTTTAATGACTCACTCTTGCAGCTTCTCACTTCTCGGATTTTCTGTACTTTGAAACAGAAGTTGATGGGTTTTTTTTGCGTTTTTTTTTTCTTTTCCTTCCCTTGGCAACGCTTTGTATTTGGCCGACAATTCTGCAGGGGCTACTGTGAAAGAATTAAGAGCTCTGGCCGTCACGTCACAGGACTAGTTTTATTTACATCACCATGTTGCATCAGCTTAAAAGAAATGCACTAGTGTCAACTTCAAGGCTTTAGACTAGTTTACTGCACCTTTTAATTACACAGACATTAAAGGATACAAAACAAAACTATTATAATGCGCCATACGTTCTCTTTAAAAGTCTATGGTCGGCCATAAGAAAAAAACAAGTTCCTGATTTACAGTATTTAGCGATATCCAACTACCTAATTAACTTTCCATCGTCCTGCACTCTTTAGCGGATCAGCCATTGCCTCCTTCCTTCCTATAAATTCAAAACCTTGCAGCACTTCATTTCACAATGTTTGCTTTCTGCTAGGAATGTAGCTGAGTGACTGTGGGGAGGGGGCGTGGCCTGCGGACCTGCAGCGATGCGGTGTGTGTCAGGATCGGCTGCGAGATTAGTGACAGATGTGTAGATGACACAGCTGTGACTGATTGTCTGATCACCTGTCGCTCTGTTAAGGGCAGCAGTCGGGAAGGAGAGGAGGTTGTTGATGGTGGAGAACGAGCAAGAAACTTTAACATGGCCGAAAAGCACAAATTATTGAATAATAAATCATTGTTCACAAAGATGTCCGTCATTGGCGGTCCTGAGAACCCCTCCAAAGTGAGCAACAAGTATTTAGCTTCCGTGTTTTCACTTGTCAGCGCTGCAAAATCAGAGTCATAACTAGGTGTTTCCCGATCTAGTATTGATATCAAATATTATTAAGATATCAGCAAAAAAAAATCTGCTCGTATCGGCTTGCCTTTGGAATGTCCGATACAAGCGCATTTACTCGAAAGCCAGTTTACTAAATATCCTCCGAGCACACGAGGTTGGTCTTTTCTTGTATTTTACTATAGGCGTTTACAAAAGGTACACAGCAGCTACACAACAGCTAAGCACACAGTAGCACAGAAGCTAGACACTTGTAATAAGTCTACTTAATTAAACAAGCATTTTGCAAGTGTCAAATATGTCACATTGAGTTGTTGACAAACCCCTAGATGCAGATAAGGCGGCAGGCATTTTGAAGGTAAACATGATTGAATTAAAATACTAGAACAAGAACAGACAAAAGGGTACAAACAAAAGGTGTGCACGAAGCGGGTAACAAACTTGGCTATGAACAAACAAACTGGAAGCAGGGAACAAAAGACAGTAAGCTACAAACAGCTACCAAATATAGCTTACCGCTACACTGCATTGACATGACCAGTAGGAACTACAAGTAGAACTGACATTGACACGACAATAATCCAGCACTGACTGGAAGAGAAAACAGGTCTAAATAGGAATCGGGCTGATTGACACCAGGTGTGGCCAGGTGCCAATCAGCCGCAGCTAAGGGTACACAGCACTCAGGGAAACTGAAAAAAAATACGAGTGCTGACAGTAACTAAAGACCGGAAATACTACACACACAGAGAGCAAAAACTAAAACACAACCAAACTGTCAGGGGCAAGCCTGACAAAATAATTATAGTTACATATTACCCGGGTATCCACAAAGTTTTAAAATGTCTTAAATCCAGCTATTTGAATTTAAAGTTGTAAAATATCTAGAATTTTCTTAAAATCTCTTGAAAGGTCCTAAATATCTACTAGCGTTAATTCTATTTAAAACAGGCCATGCACAGTGTAAAACTTCTTGTATCCTGTTTGAACTTTAAGTGACAAAGAAAACAAACGAAACATGGCGATTTATCAATGGCGGGAAAACTAGCGAGTTCGTTTTAATTTTAGCGTTCAATTAATTGACTCATTATCGGCCCAGGCCTAAACACTGGTTAATAAAGGTCAACTGCACTTTTTTATTTTTTTTATTTTGGCAATCGTTTACAATCATTATGTACAAAACCCGTTTCCATATGAGTTGGGAAATTGTGTTTGATGTAAATATAAACGGAATACAATGATTTGCAAATCCTTTTCAACCCATATTCTATTGAATGCACTAAAAAGACAAGATATTTGATGTTCAAACTCATAAACTTTATTTTATTTTTTTGGAAATATTAATTAACTTATAATTTCATGGCTGCAACGCGTGCCAAAGTAGTTGGGAAAGGGCATGTTCACCACTGTGTTACATCACCTTTTCTTTTAACAACACTCAATAAACGTTTGGGAACTGAGGAAAGTAATTGTTGAAGCTAGTTATATTGTTATTATAAGCTAACTAACTTGTGTGGCTGTGTTGACATCATCGGCTGGTGAGCTGCTTGTTTGCCTCTGTGCTCAGGAAAGTTTATTCTCGATCATAAATAATGCCTCTCACCTGTCGCTGTGAAATGAGTCTTAAATCGTGGTCGTTATGGTTTTAAAAAAAAGTTTAAAATTTTACTTGTATCAGAGACCCTTACTTACTCGTACAAAATCTCAAAGTCAGAAGCGTATTAGACAGTTTAAGTCATGGGTGTCAAACTCTGGCCCGTGGGCCAAATTTGGCCCGCCGTGTAATTTAATTTGGCCCTTAAGACAATATCAAATTAACATTAGAGCTGGCCCACCAGTATTATACAGCAGTGGTGCCGCTCTAACACCGCATTCACTGCTAATACTCTTACTTGCCAACCCTCCCGATTTTCCCAGAAGACTCCCGAATTTCAGTGCCCCTCTCGAAAATCACCCGGGGGCAACCATTCACCCGAATTTCTCCCGATTTCCACCCGGACAACACCCTGCCTTTATCGTACTCTACAACCTGTCATCATGTCCTCTTTTCCTCCCTACAAACAGCGTGCCAGCCCAGTCACATAATATATGCGGCTTTTACGCACAGAAATGAATGCAAGGCATACTTGGTCAACACCCCATACTGAAGGTGGCCGTGTAAACAACTTTAACACTGTTACAAATATGCGCCACACTGTGAACCCACACCAAACAAGAATGACAAACACATTTCGGGAGAACATTCGCAACATAAACACAACAGAAGAAATACCCAGAAACCCTTGCAGCACTAACTCTTCTGGGACGCTACATTATACACCCCCCCCCCCCCCCCGACCCCCCTGCTACCGCCATTTTTTTAATTTTCATTTTATTTAATATGCCATTGATATTCTTTTGTTTGTTTTTTGAAAGTTGATTTTGCACTGTTAAGTTATATAAGCATTGCTTGTTTTATATACGGTGTTAAAGCAAATCAGTTTAGCAAACTGAGCAATAATTAACGTTTTTATTATTGCACTTTCTCTGGCTACTTGAATGTTTGATTAATTCATTATTGTTATTTTATTTTCAAATGTATTATTAGCCTTTGGAAAAAGTTTATTTTGATACTTACCTCAGAGGGCTGCAAATAGAAAAGAGGCAATACATTTTTATTCAAATTTTATTTGATATGCCATTGATATTTTTTAATTATTATTATTATTTGAAACTCGATTTTGCATGTCACTATCAAGTAACATAAGCTTTGCTTGTTCAATATTCATTGCAAATCTTGTTTAGGTCCTATTAAAAGGTTAATTTGTTCAATTTTGGCCCGTGGCTTTATTCAGTTTTTAAATTTTGGCCCACTCTGTATTTGAGTTTGACACCCCTGGTTTAAGTGAATGAATGACTTTGGCCACCGGGTGTCGCCAAAAAACAATTGCCACTCCACTTCAACTTATAGACAGCATAAGTCCATTCCAGACGGTAAATATGAAATGTTTTTGTTTTTCATACCTTGTTTTTCATTTGACTAATATAGATAGATCTATCTTTCTATTTATCTATAGATAGATAGATAGTACTTCATTGATTCCTTCAGGAGAGTTCCCAACCAGCTAATGCAACAAAATGGTGTTCTTATCTATACTGTAAAGTTCCCATTTGAATATAAAATGAAGTCTAAGTTGGAGTCGAAGTCGAAGTTTTTTCCCCAGGTGCAGGTCATCGTGCAAAATCCTAACAAATGCCATATCAGCAGAAAAAAAACACGAATTACTTTAGTTTGTCTGTGTCTTTTCCGAGTTGTTCAAATTAGAGACTCCTCCCATTCCCACCAAAGACTGTTTTCAGTGCTGGACTCTAGAACGAGGTTCCGCAGCCTCCGTAGCAGAATCTCCAGGTTCTGTAACAGTTTCTTCCCTCAGGCCATAGGACTCTTGAGATATTATGATGTGTTCAAGGAAGAAACTGTTACAATGCAGGAAAAAAGAGCAATAAGGTGCAGATACAAGTAAATAGATTACTGTACAGTAGGGGTGTAACGGTACACAAACATTTCGGTTCGGTACGTACCTCGGTTCAGAGGTCACGGTTCGGTTCTTTTTCGGTACAGTAAGAAAACAACAACATTTTAATTTTTTGATTATTTACCAAATTTACAAAATCTTCCACCAAAAATATTTTTCTTAGTGGAATATTTGATGTGAAGTAATGGGAACCTTGGATGGGTCAATAATTCATAATAACATTGATTTTGATTCAATATTATGTTTTGAGCAATGACAGTTTGAAAGAAAAAAAAACAGCTTTTTTTTTTTTATTAGTCAAAGTTGCAACTTTTTTTAAATTACATTTAGCCTTTAAGTTTTTTTATTTCACTTTTGTTTATTTTAATAGTATTTTTGGAACGTACCGTGGGCCTTTAAAACATTAGCTTTGGGCTGCAAATGGCTTCCGGGGCACACTTTTGACACCCCTGCTATAGGTAATAAAAAATAAAATCTGATAAATCTATCGATAAAAAGCAGAGCCTGAAGACGCATGCGCGTTTATCATAACTCTCTCGCTCTCTCTGTCCCTGCCCCTCCCTCTCGAATGCTGCTGCATGCACAATTTGTTTTGTTTTTAACCCCTTCTCAACCCTGAACTTACATTGAAAATACAGGCAACTCTAACTTAAAATGCCGGACATTTGAGGCATTTAAGAAAAGAGGAGGTATGGTCAGTTTATCGTAGCCCGGTTGCTGCTAGCATGCCGTGTGTTGTGCCTCGGTGTGAATTGTTTACATAACGTGCGGTACGCTACTTAAAATGTCCGTGTGGAAACTGGTTCGGTACACCTCCGAACCGAAACCCCCGTACCGAAACGGTTCAATACAAATACACGTACCGTTACACCCCTACTGTACAGATAAACATATATTTCACTTTTGCATATGCATTCACGTTTATGGATGTATGTTATATTGTCCTTTATATTCCAGCGATTTAATCCGTTTTGGGGGGGAATTGAGGGGGATTATTATGATGCGTTCAAGAGTCTTATGGCCTGAAGGAAGGAACTGTTACAGAGCCTTGAGGTTCTGCTACGGAGGCTGTGGAACCTCTTTCTAGAGTCCAGCAGTGAAAACAGTCCTAAGTGGGGGTGGGAGGAGTCTACAGATTTTCTGAGCCCTGGTCAGGCAGCGGCTTTTTGCGGTTTCCTGTATATAAATTGGCCCTAGTGTGTGAATGTTGTCTGTCTATCTGTGTTGGCCCTGCGATGAGGTGGCGACTTGTCCAGGGTGTACCCCGCCTTCTGCCCGATTGTAGCTGAGATAGGCGCCAGCGCCCCCCGCGACCCCGAAAGGGAATAAGCGGTAGAAAATGGATGGATGGATGTATAGGAGGTAGGAGATCGGCTGATTTGCAGCAATAAATCAGCCCCTGTGTGTGAATGTTGTCGGTTTATCAGTGTCAACATTTGTTGAAGTGGCGACTTGTCCAGGGTGTACCTGGAGTGCAGCTGTAATAGGCTCCACCGACCCTGAAAAGGGACAGACAGTAGAAAATTGCCCGCATGCATGACGTCATTTTCTGGGACTCTATTGGACTGTTTAGAATGAAGATATCCAACATTTTCACTGCTGAATGCACACATTGTACTGGGAGCCAAGCAAGATGCCTTTTCATCACGTAAAAAGCATGCGTATTACAACTGGAATGTTAAAGTCGATATGATGTCATGAATAAGCCCTCAAGGCTTTGTGCAGCCTTTCATGTTGTTTCCTGGAATCCTCGGCATCTTTTGCAGGAGTGAAAGATGGACAAAGACGCAAACAAAAAAAGTATTCGTGTTATCTGCAGCTCGTCGCCAAGCCACGAAGGCCTGGGAGACAAAAACAGTCGTATAGGTGATGACGATTCTAGGGGGCCCACAGCCTGCTAGGGTCCACACTTATCCCCCAGTAGGATCTATGACAGGGGTCGGGAACCTTTTTGGCTGAGAGAGCCATGAAAACCAAATATTTTAAAGTGTATTACCGTGAGAGCCATATAATAATTTTCAACACTGAATACAACTAAATCCATGCATTTTTTAAGTAAGACCAACATTTTTAGAATATATCCATCCATCCATTTTTTACCGCTTATTCCCTTTTGGGTTCGCGGGGGGCGCTGGCGCCTATCTCAGCTACAATCGGGCGGAAGGCGATGTACACCCTGGACAAGTCGCCACCTCTTCGCAGGGCCAACACAGATAGACAGACAACATTCACACACTAGGGCCAATTTAGTGTTGCCAATCAACCTATCCCCAGGTGCATGTCTTTGGAAGTGGGAGGAAGCCGGAGTACCCGGAGGGAACCCACACATTCACGGGGAGGACATGCAAACTCCACACAGAAAGATCCCGATCCTGGATTTGAACCCAGGACTGCAGGACCTTCGTATTGTGAGGCAGACGCACTAACCCCTCTGCCACAGTGAAGCCCTTTTTAGAATATAATAAGTCTTAATTTCTTTTTATAACATTTTTATTTTGAAGCTAACCAATAATAAATAAAATACTTCTTACCATTGATGCGACTTCTTGAACAGGTGCGGTAGAAAACGGATGGATTAAAATGCTTAAGAATGTTTTATATTTTGAACGTTATTTTAACATGCGACATCTTGCGCCTGTTATCCAAGATGTCCTGTTGCAAGGTGGGGTTTTTAATTTTCTAACAATACTTGTTCCTTTTTAAAACTTGTATGACAGAGAACAATGCTTTAACGGTCATACTAATTATTTCCAGTCATAGTGACATTGTTCGGTGATTTTTTTTTATAAATAGTTTTAGTTCCTCGTTCATTTTTTCCCGCTGTTTCTTTCGCGAAATTAGTGCAATGCGAATGTATATCCGCATTAAAGTATAATTCTCAGGCCTTTTTCTATGATTTGTTTTAGAATGTGGGGGGCGGCATAGCTCGGTTGGTAGAGTGGCCGTGCCAGCAACTTGAGGGTTCCGGGTTTCATTCCCTCTTCAGCCATCCTAGTCACTGCCGTTGTGTCCTTGGGCAAGACCCTTTACCCACCTGCTCCCAGTGCCACCCACACTGGTTTAAATTTAACTTAGATATTGGGTTTCCCTATGTAAAGAGCTTTGAGTCACTCGAGAAAAGCCCTATATAAATATAATTCATTTCACTTCACTATTTTTAACACTGTGATTACCAGTGGAATTATTCATTACTTATAGTATCAAGCAATGCCAGCTAAGATGTATCTGAGAGCCAGATCCAGTCATCAAAAGAGCCACGTCGGGCTCTAGAGCCATAGGTTCCCTACCCCTGCTCTATGACAAAATGATTATGCATACACTGAATAATATATGTTCATACAAATGAATCCGAATTAAAACGAAGCCACAAGTCATGCATTATTCTAATTTTAATCATTTCAGTAACCCCTTTCTCAAAAGATTGTTTGGCCCACACCGCGGTTTCGTTCCCGAGCAGGCATAAAAAAAAAACTGATGAGTGAGCAAAACTACCGAGGTTTCAAACAATTAACCTACTTGTTCATTTATTTAATGCAGGGGTGTCAAACGTAAGGCCTGAGGGCCGGATCAGCCCGCAAACAGGTTTTATCCAACCCGCTGAATGAGTTTGCCAAGTATAAAAATGAGCCGAAATTTGTGAATGAAAGAAACCGCAATTCTAAACGTGTCCACTAAATGTCGCAATAGCATTTCTTTGTATCTTTGTAGATCAGGGGTAGGGAACCTATGCATGTGTGGCTCTTTTGATGACTGCATCTGGCTCTCAAGATAAATCTTAGCTGACATTGCTTAACACGATAAGTAATGAACAATTCATCCAACGCCTTTGACGCGAATCCCTTAGGGGTGATGGACGGCCGGGCAGTCCCTGAAGAGCTGCAGCCCGCCACCGTAGCCCCCACTCCCTCGCCTCTGTTGCAAGTCTGGAGTTGTATGTTGTAATACGTATATATGCTTTGCTCTGGAGTTTTTCCCCATAGCTGTTCTTTGACCCTAAACACTGTTTGTTTGTCTAATCAAATCAATCAGTAAATCAACAAAGTTTTATTGTACTTGGCCAATAACAATACCTAACTACGGTGGTAGTCACAGTGTCAAAATATCCGTGTTCTACCGCACCTGTTCAAGAAGTCGCATTCATGGTAAGAAGTATTGTATTTATTATTGGTTAGCTTCAGAATAACACTGGTATCAAAAATAATAAGAGACCTACAATACTCTAAAAATGTTGGTCTTACTAAAAAAAATGCAGGCATTTAGTTATATTCACTGTTAAGAAACATTATATATACATTTTAAAATATTTGGCTTTCATGGCTCTCTCAACCAAAAAGGTTCCCGACCCCTGTTGTAAATGATGCCACATATGTAAAAAAAAAAATTAATAAACCACATAATGTTAGTACACCAGTCGAGTAAAATGAGCAAACTACATAAATAACATCCGGTAATTTGATTTTTGTATATTTTTTTATCTTGATAGATTGAACATGAACACCAATGTGTTGACAGATGAACATTATCACCTAATTTATTCAGAAAATATAAATAACGACAAATAAAGATAGAATACTATTAACTGCAACATGTAAGTGTAAAAAAAACCAACAACATTATGATTTGTACCGGCGATGAGGTGGCGACTTGTCCAGGGTGTACCCCGCCGTCCGCCCGATTGTAGCTGAGATAGGCGCCAGCGCCCCCCGCAACCCCTAAAAAGGGAATAAGCGGTAGGAAATGGATGGATGATTTGTACATTTTTAAACAAAGAAAACAATCTGAAGTTGTCTTTATTTTTAAGTTATCGTGCCGTGATTTTACCAGTCCGGCCCACTTGGGAGTAGATTTTTCTCCATGTGGACCCCCGATCTAAAAAGAGTTTGACACCCCTGATTTAATATCTGAAACATTATTGACGGGGTAGACGCTGGATTCAGGGAGTGGGCCTACGTTAGCTGTCATATGGCCGTGCTACACTCTGGAAAAGTCAGCAGTTTATTGTAAAGCAACGGTATGAATGTGTTTGACACACCACTTTGCTTCGCTATGCGCCCATTCAAAGGCTGTGTTGAATTGTATTATGACGCATTCAAGTTATACTTACACGTGTGCGTTAACATTTTGGTGGACGTTCAGAAATAAAAAAGATATAAGGCATATCCTCTATTCAGCAATTTTCTTTTCTAATTTTATTGCTGCTGAATCGTATTATGACGCATTCAAGTTATACTTATACGTGTGCGTTAACATTTTGGTGGACGTTCAGAAATGAAAAATATAAGGCATATCATCTATTCAGCAATTTTCTTTTCTAATTTTATTGCTGCTGATTCGTGTTATGACACATTCAAGTTATACTTGTACGTGTGTGTTAAAATTTTGGTGGACGTTCAGAAATGATAAGTATAAGGCATATCCTCTATTCACCAATTTTCTTTTCTAATTTTATTGCTGCTGAATCGTGTTATGACGCATTCAAGTTATACTTGTACGTGTGCGTTAACATTTTGGTGGACGTTCAGAATATCCTCTATTCAGCAATTTTCTTTTCTAATTTTAGCGCGGCTGAATCGTATTGTTACGCATTCAAGTTATACTTATACGTGTGCGTTAACATTTTGGTGGATGTTCAGAAATAAAAAGTATATAAGGCATATCCTCTATTCAGCAATTTTCTTTTCTAATTTTAGTGCGGCTGAATCGTATTATGGCGCATTCAAGTTATACTTATACGTGTGCGTTAACATTTTGGTGGATGTTCAGAAATAAAAAGTATATAAGGCATATCCTCTATTCAGCAATTTTCTTTTCTAATTTTAGTGCGGCTGAATCGTATTGTTACGCATTCAAGTCATACTTATACAGTACGTGTGTGTTAACATTTTGGTGGATGTTCAGAAATTATAAGTATAAGGCATATCCTCTATTCAGCAATTTTCTTTTCTAATTTTAGTGCAGCTGAATCGTATTGTTACGCATTCAAGTTATACTTCTACAGTACGTGTGCGTTAACATTTTGGTGGATGTTCAGAAATAAAAAGTATGTAAGGCATATCCTCTATTCAGCAATTTTCTTTTCTAATTTTATTGCTGCTGAATCTTATTATGACGCATTCAAGTTATACTTATAAGTGTGCGTTAACATTTTGGTGGACTTTCAGAAATTAAAAATTTAAGGCATATCATCTATTCAGCAATTTTCTTTTCTAATTTTATTGCTGCTAAATCTTATTATGACGCATTGAAGTTATACTTACACGTGTGCGTTAACATTTTGGTGGACGTTCAGAAATTAAAAATATATAAGGCTTATCCTCTATTCAGCAATTTTCTTTTCTAATTGTATTGCTGCCGAATCGTATTATGACGCATTCAAGTTATACTTGCACGTGTGTGTTAACATTTTGGTGGACGTTCAGAAATAAAAACACGATGAGTTGAGTTTATACCAAAATAGATACATGGATGATACAACAGAGGATTGGGAGAATGTCATGTGGTCAGATGAAACCAAAATATTACTTTTTGGTATAAACTCAACTCACCGTGTTTGGAGGAAGAAGTATACTGAGTTGCATCCCAAGAACACCATACCTACTGTGAAGCATGGGGGTGGAAACATCATGCTTTGGGGCTGTTTTTCTGCTAAGGGGACAGGACGATTGATCCGTGTTAAGGAAAGAATGAATGGGGCCATGTATTGTGAGATTTTGAGCCAAAACCTCCTTCCATCAGTGAGAGCTTTGAATGATTGACCAAATACTTATTTTCCACCATAATTTACAAATAAATTCTTTAAAATTCCTACAATTTGAATTCCTGGATTTTTTTTTCACATTCTGTCTCTCACAGTTGAAGTGTACCTATGATGAAAATTACAGACCTCTGTCATCATTTTAAGTGGGAGAACTTGCACAAACGGTGGCTGACTAAATACTTTTTTGCCTTACTGTATGTCACAACACTAGAAGTATATTTCCCGAGGGGGCGTGGCTACAGGACAGAGTTTTCCACGTTTTCTGAGTTCTTTGCATGCATGTTGTAGAATTTTATATCAAATTTTCAATGCTTATAATGTTGACATGCCTGTAAATAAGGCGTTCTGCACCACTTTTTAATAGCACACGCAGTCTTAGTAAATCACACGCCCACTCCTCTTACACGCTGTTATTTTTGCACTTGCTGGTTAGCGCCTGGTTTTTGGATCCTAACAAATCAGGCCCTAAGTGTGTTTTTTTATTTTTATTTTCTAATGAACACTGGCATGACTGTGTGCTTGTGCAACTTGAAGTACCCGGAATGGAAACTCTGATCCCAGCGCTTTGCTAAAGTGTCGCATAAGCAAACTGACGGGAAGGCGAAGAGGACGTGTGGGCGGCGTTTGCAAGGACTCAGCCTATAAATGACTCATCCACTTTGTTTCAATGTCACACTTTATAAAACTGCAAGTCTCAGTGGACGTCAGACGCTGTATGAAAGAGGAGAGTTGGGAGGGGGTTTTTTCCAGTCAGTTTCAGTTTATTTCGAACATGCATACGATACAATTGCAATTTTTAAAACATCACATATTTCCAGTTGTTTTATCACAGGAAGTCCGAAAAGCAGAGCTTATTTAATCCTACCAATTTTCGTATTTTAGCAGTTCTATCCCATTTTTTTGTACCAGAATGGTGAATAAATACATGAGTAAATAAATGAATATACAATAAGTGAGTGAACAAGTATTAAATACATTAATAAATTAAATACATATATATATATATATATATATATATATGTTTTTTTTTTTTTGCAGCTGTGACAGTGTAAAAAATTAAAAAGCTATAAAAATGCTTTAAAACTACAGTAAATTTCAGTTTTACGTAATATCTGTTGCAGTGATTCTCAAGTTGTGCTACGTGGGCTCCATCTAGTGAACATTTTGCAAATATGGCATTTTACAGCATTAAATAATATTAAAAACATTTAAAAAGCTATAAAAGATGCTGTAAAGACCACAGTAAATTACAGTTTTACGTAAAATCTGTTGCAGTGATTCTCAAGTTGTGCTATGTGGGCTCCATCTCGTGAACATTTTGCAATTATGCCATTTTACAGCATTAAACATTATTAAAAACATTTAAAAAGCTATAAAAAATGCTGTAAAAACCACAGTAAATTTCAGTTTCACATAAAATTTGTTGCAGTGATTCTCAAATTGTACTACGTGGGCTCCATCTAGTGAACATTTTGGGAATATGCCATTTTACAGCACTAAATATTATTAAAATCATTTTAAAAACTATAGCAAATGCTGTAAAACGCACAGTAAATTTCAGGTTTACCGTCAAATCTGTTGCAGTTATTCTCAAATTGTACTACGTGGGCTCCATCTAGTGAACATTTTGGAAATATGCCATTTTACAGCATTAAATATTATTAAAAACATTTAAAAAGCTATAAAAGATGCTGTAAAAACCACAGTAAATTACAGTTTTATGTCAAATCTGTTGCAGTGATTCTCAAGTTGTGCAATGTGGGCTCCATCTAGTGAACATTTTGCAAATATGCCATTTTACAGAATTAAATATTGTTAAAAACATTTAAAAAGCTATAAAAGATGCTGTAAAAACCACAGTAAATTTCAGTTTTACCGTAAAATCTGTTGCAGTGATTCTCAAATTGTGCTATGTGGGCTCCATCTAGTGAACATTTTGAAAATATGCCATTTTACAGAATTAAATATTATTAAAAACATTTAATGAGTTATAAAAAAATGCTGTAAAAAACACAGTAAAATTTCAGTTTTACGTAAAATCTGTTGCAGTGATTCTCAAATTGTGCTACGTGGCTCCATCTAGTGAATATTTTGCAAATATGCCATTTTACAGAATTACATTTTGTTAAAAAAATGTAAAAAGTTATAAAAAATGCTGTAAAAACCACAGTAAATTTCAGTTTTACGTCCAATCTGTTGCAGTAATTCTCAAATTGTGCTACGTGGGCTCCATCTAGTGAACATTTTGCAAATATGACATTTTACAGTTAAATATTATTAAAATCATTTAAAAAGCTATAAAAGATGCTGTAAAAACCACAGTAAATTTCAGTTTTACGTAAAATCTGTTGCAGTGATTTTCAAATTGTGCTACGTGGGCTCCATCTAGTGAACATTTTGCAAATATGCCATTTTACAGCATTAAATAATATTAAAAATATTTTAAAAGCATAAAAGATGCTTTAAAGACCACAGTAAATTACAGTTTTACGTCAAATCTGTTGCAGTGATTCTCAAGTTGTGCTACGTGGGCTCCATCTAGTGAACATTTTGCAAATATGCCATTTTACAGTATTGAATATTATTTAAAAAATTTAAAAAGCTATAAAAAATGCTGTAAAAACCACAGTAAATTTCAGTTTTACCGTAAAATCTGTTGCAGTGATTCTCAAATTGTGCTATGTGGGCTCCATCTAGTAAACATTTTGATAATATGCCATTTTACAGCATTATATATTCTTAATTTTTTTTTAAGAAGCTATAAAAAATGCTGCAAAAACCACAGTAAATTTCAGTTTTACCTAAAATCTGTTGCAATGATTCTCAGGTTGTGCTACATGGGCTCCATCTAGTGAACATTTTGCATATATGCCATTTTATAGCGTTAAATATTATTAAAAACATTTAAAAAGCTATAAAAGATGCTGTAAAAACCACAGTAAATTTCAGTTTTACCGTAAAATCTGTTGCAGTGATTCTCAAATTGTGCTATGTGGGCTCCATCTAGTGAACATTTGGATAATATGCCATTTTACAGCATTATATATTCTTAATTTTTTTTAAGAAGCTATAAAAAATGCTGCAAAAACCACAGTAAATTTCAGTTTTACCTAAAATCTGTTGCAATGATTCTCAGGTTGTGCTACATGGGCTCCATCTAGTGAACATTTTGCAAATATGCCATTTTACAGTATTAAATATTATTTAAAAAATTTAAAAAGCTATAAAAAATGCTGTAAAAACCACAGTAAATTTCAGTTTTACCGTAAAATCTGTTGCAGTGATTCTCAAATTGTGCTATGTGGGCTCCATCTAGTGAACATTTGGATAATATGCCATTTTACAGCATTATATATTCTTAATTTTTTTTAAGAAGCTATAAAAAATGCTGCAAAAACCACAGTAAATTTCAGTTTTACCTAAAATCTGTTGCAATGATTCTCAGGTTGTGCTACATGGGCTCCATCCAGTGAACATTTTGCAAATATGCCATTTTACAGTATTAAATATTATTTAAAAAATTTAAAAAGCTATAAAAAATGCTGTAAAAACCACAGTAAATTTCAGTTTTACCGTAAAATCTGTTGCAGTGATTCTCAAATTGTGCTATGTGGGCTCCATCTAGTGAACATTTTGATAATATGCCATTTTACAGCATTATATATTCTTAATTTTTTTTTAAGAAGCTATAAAAAATGCTGCAAAAACCACAGTAAATTTCAGTTTTACCTAAAATCGGTTGCAATGATTCTCAGGTTGTGCTACATGGGCTCCATCTAGTGAACATTTTGCAAATATGCCATTTTATAGCATTAAATATTATTAAAAACATTTAAAAAGCTATAAAAGATGCTGTAAAAACCACAGTAAATTTCAGTTTTACCGTAAAATCTGTTGCAGTGATTCTCAAATTGTGCTATGTGGGCTCCATCTAGTGAACATTTGGATAATATGCCATTTTACAGCATTATATATTCTTAATTTTTTTTAAGAAGCTATAAAAAATGCTGCAAAAACCACAGTAAATTTCAGTTTTACCTAAAATCTGTTGCAATGATTCTCAGGTTGTGCTACATGGGCTCCATCTAGTGAACATTTTGCAAATATGCCATTTTACAGTATTAAATATTATTTAAAAAATTTAAAAAGCTATAAAAAATGCTGTAAAAACCACAGTAAATTTCAGTTTTACCGTAAAATCTGTTGCAGTGATTCTCAAATTGTGCTATGTGGGCTCCATCTAGTGAACATTTGGATAATATGCCATTTTACAGCATTATATATTCTTAATTTTTTTTTAAGAAGCTATAAAAAATGCTGCAAAAACCACAGTAAATTTCAGTTTTACCTAAAATCTGTTGCAATGATTCTCAGGTTGTGCTACATGGGCTCCATCCAGTGAACATTTTGCAAATATGCCATTTTACAGTATTAAATATTATTTAAAAAATTTAAAAAGCTATAAAAAATGCTGTAAAAACCACAGTAAATTTCAGTTTTACCGTAAAATCTGTTGCAGTGATTCTCAAATTGTGCTATGTGGGCTCCATCTAGTGAACATTTTGATAATATGCCATTTTACAGCATTATATATTCTTAATTTTTTTTTAAGAAGCTATAAAAAATGCTGCAAAAACCACAGTAAATTTCAGTTTTACCTAAAATCGGTTGCAATGATTCTCAGGTTGTGCTACATGGGCTCCATCTAGTGAACATTTTGCAAATATGCCATTTTATAGCATTAAATATTATTAAAAACATTTAAAAAGCTATAAAAGATGCTGTAAAAACCACAGTAAATTTCAGTTTTACCGTAAAATCTGTTGCAGTGATTCTCAAATTGTGCTACGTGGGCTCCATCTAGTGAACATTTTGCAATTATGCCATTTTACAGAATTATGTATTCTTACATTTTTTTAAAGAAGCTATAAAAAATGCTGCAAAAACCACAGTAAATTTCAGTTTTACCGTAAAATCTGTTGCAGTGATTCTAAAATTGTGCTACGTGGGCTCCATCTAGTGAACATTTTGCAAATATGCCATTTTATAGCATTAAATATTATTAAAAACATTTAAAAAGCTATAAAAGATGCTGTAAAAACCACAGTAAATTTCAGTTTTACCGTAAAATCTGTTGCAGTGATTCTAAAATTGTGCTATGTGGGCTCCATCTAGTGAACATTTTGCAAATATGCCACTTTACAGAATTGAATATTTATAAAAGTTTTGAAAAAGCTATAAAAAATGCTGTAAAAACCACAGTAAACTTCAGTTTTTACCATAAATTCTGTTGCAGTGATTCTCAAATTGTGCTACGTGGGCTCCATCTAGTGGCACGCCAAAAAATCACTTCATTCATTGTGAGAATGTTGTTTCAGTAGAATTGTGACTAAATATTTTAAGAAAAAAGTAGTATTCTTTAAGTCAAATATATTTTTGAAAATAGTCATATTTTGTTAGAAAAAAGTTGCAATATTGTAAGAAAAGGTTTTCAATTTTCAGGAATATTCTAGGAATGTTTTTTAGTTGTCAAAACGAAATATGTAATTTTACAGGATTAAAGTCACAATATTATCAAATAAATATTTTTATTTTACAACCAAAAATATGCTATTTTACAGCATTAATGTTAAATTTATTCAGTTTTTAAAGTAAATAATAAAACCAATTATCCTGATAATAGAATTGCATTTATGTCCAAATATTGGGCTCTTTTTTTAAGGAATAAGTTAAAAACATTTATGAAAATAGTATGCCATTTTCATGGTTAAGTCCATCCATCCATCCATTTTCTACTGCTTATTCCCTTTCTGGGGTCGCAGGGGGCGCTGGTTAAGTATTTTTATTACAACAATTTTAGAAAGAAATGTTGCAAAATTGAGAGAACAAGTGTTCATATATATTTTAGGCATATTCTGAGAATTGTTTTTATTTAGAAAACAAAAATGTAATTTTACAAGATTTAAGTCACAATGTCATAAAATCAAGCTTGTTTTGTTTGTTTGTTTTAGGAAAAAGTGATTAATATTGTGAGAAAAAAGTTGTCATTGTACAATAATTGTCATATTTTTTGCAAACAAAAGTAAAAATTTTACGAGAAAAATATGCCATTTTACAGCATTTAAGTTAAATGTATTTACTTCTTAAAGTACAAAATTTGAAAAAACGTCCTGATAATAGAATTGCATTTCAGTCCAAATATTGGGTTGTTTTTTTAAGTAAAAAGTTTTAAAAATGTTATGCAAAAAATATGACATTTTGCATAGTTCAAGTGAAATGTATATTTTGAAAAAAAGTCATAATTGTTTTTTTAGGAGGAAAAAAAAGTTGCAATATTGTGAGAAAAAGTGTTCATATAATTTTGTAGGCTTGTTCTGAGAATTGTTTTTGTTCACAAAACAAAATATGTCATTTTACAAGATTAAAGTCACAATATTATCAAAATAATCATTTTTTGGGGGGGAAAAAGTGACTAATAATCCATCCATTCATTTTCTACCGCTTGTCCCTTTCGGGTTCGCGGGGTATTGTACAATAATATTGTCATAATATTTTACGAACAAAAGTGAAAATTTTACAAATATACCATTTTACAGCATTAAATATTATTCAATATATATTATATTATTAATATTTAATTTTTTTTAGGAAAAATACACTATTGGTAGAAAGTTATTCCTCACAGTTATTAGTTTAAGAAAAGTGTATTTTAAGAAAAAAGTTGTAGTTTTTTAAGTCAAATATATTTTTGAAAAAAAGTGAAAAAAGGTTTTAAATTTTTAGGAATAATCTGAGATTTTTTTTTCTAGTTTTCAAAACGAAATATTTCATTTTACAAGATTAAAGACATGATATTATCACAGAAATCTTTTATTTTACAAGAAAAATATGCCATTTTACATCAGTAAAGTTAAATGTGTTCACTTTTTTGAAGTAAATAATAAAAAAAAAAATATCCTGATAATATAATTGTATTTATGTCCAAATACTGGGCTCTTGTTTTATGGAAAAAGTTAAACATTTTTATGAAAATAGTATGCCATTTTGCATGGTTAAAGTCAAATATATAAAAAAAAATAATATATATATATATAAAAAGAACATTTGGAAAAAAAAGTTGCAAAATTGAGAGAACAAGTTTTCATTAATTATTAGGCATATTCTGAGAATTGTTTTTATTTACAAAACAAAATGTGTAATTTTACAAGATTTAAGTGACAATGTTATGAAATAAAATTTGTTTTTTTTTTTTTTTTAGGAAAAAGTGAGTAATATTGTGAGAAAAAAGTAGTCATTGTACAATAAATGTCTTAATATTTTGCAAACAAAAGTAAACATTTTATAAGAAAAATATGACATTTTACAGCATTTAAGTTAAATGTATTTACTTCTTAAAGTAAATAATTAAGAAAAAACGTCCTGATAATAGAATTGCATTTCTGTCCAAATATTGGGTTGTTTTTGTAAGATTTTTTTTTTTTTAAATGTTATGAAAAAAATATGACATTTTTCATAGTTCAAGTAAAATATATATTTTGAAAAAAAGTCATAATAGTTTTTTTTAGGAGAAAAAAAAGTTGCAATATTGTGAGAAAAAGTTTTCATATAATTTTGTAGGCTTGTTCTGAGAATTGTTTTTGTTCACAAAACAAAATCTGTCATTTTACAAGATTAAAGTCACAATATTATCAAAATAATAATTTTTTGGGGGGGAAAAGTGAGTAATATTGTGAGAGAAAAATATTGTTATTGTACAATATTCATCCATCCATTCATTTCCTACCGCTTGTCCTTTTTGGGATCGCGGGGTATTGTACAACAATTTTGTCATAATATTTTGCGAACAAAAGTGAACGTTTTACAAATATACCATTTTACAGCATTAAATATTATTCAATATATATTATATTATTATTATTTTAAACATTTTTAGGAAAAATACACTATTGTGAGTAAGTTATTCCTCACAGTTATTAGTTTAAGAAAAATGTAATTTAAGAAAAAATGTGTAGTTTTTTAAGTCAAATATATTTTTGAAAAAAAGTGAAAAAAGGTTTTCAATTTTTAGGAATAATCTGAGAATTTTTTTATAGTTTTCAAAACGAAATATGTAATTTTACAAGATTAAAGTCACAATATTATCATAGAAATATTTTATTTAACAAGGAAAATATGCCATTTTACAGCATTTAAGTTAAATGTATTTACTTCTTAAAGTAAATAATTAAGAAAAAACGTCCTGATAATAGAATTGCATTTCTGTCCAAATATTGGGTTGTTTTTTTAAGATTTTTTAAAAAAAAAATTATGAAAAAAATATGACATTTTTCATAGTTCAAGTGAAATGTATATTTTGAAAAAAAGTCATCATTGTTTTTTTAGGAGGAAAAAAAGTTGCAATATTGTGAGAAAAAGTTTTCATATAATTTTGTAGGCTTGTTCTGAGAATTGTTTTTGTTCACAAAACAAAATATGTCATTTTACAAGATTGAAGTCACAATATTATCAAAATAATCATTTTGGGGGGGGGGGGAAAGTGAGTAATAATCCATCCATTCATTTTCTACCGCTTGTCCTTTTCGGGTTTGTGGGGTATTGTACAATAAATTTGTCATAATATTTTACGAACAAAAGTGAAAATTTTACAAATATACCATTTTACAGCATTAAATATTATTCAATATATATTATATTATTAATATTAAATTTTTTTTAGGAAAAATACACTATTGGTAGAAAGTTATTCCTCACAATTATTAGTTTAAGAAAAATGTATTTTAAGAAAAAAGTTGTAATTTCTTAAGTCAAATATATTTTGAAAAAAAGTGAAAAAAGGTTTTAAATTTTTAGGAATAATCTGATTTTTTTTTTTATAGTTTTCAAAACGAAATATTTAATTTTACAAGATTAAAGACATGTTATTATCATAGAAATCTTTTATTTTACAAGAAAAATATGCCATTTTACATCAGTAAAGTTATTTACTTTTTTGAAGTAAATAATAAAAAGAAAATGTCCTAATAATATAATTGCATTTATGTCCAAATACTGGGCTCTTGTTTTAAGGAAAAAGTTAAACATTTTTATGAAAATAGTATGCCATTTTGCATGGTTAAAGTCAAATATATTAAAAAAAAAAAAAAAAAGTATTTTTATAAAAAGAAAATTTGGAAAAAAAAGTTGCAAAATTGAGAAAACACGTTTTCATTAATTATTGGGCATATTCTGAGAATTGTTTTTATTTACAAAACTAAATGTGTAATTTTACAAGATTTAAGTCACAATGTTATGAAATAAATCTTGTTTGTTTTTTTTTTTGGAAAAAGTGAGTAATATTGTGAGAAAAAAGTAGTCATTGTACAATAATTGTCTTAATATTTTGCAAACAAAAGTAAACATTTTATAAGAAAAATATGACATTTTACAGCATTTAAGTTAAATGTATTTACTTCTTAAAGTAAATAATTAAGAAAAAACGTCCTGATAATAGAATTGCATTTCTGTCCAAATATTGGGTTGTTTTTTTAAGATTTTTTTTTAAAAAATGTTATGAAAAAAATATGACATTTTTCATAGTTCAAGTAAAATATATATTTTGAAACAAAGTCATAATAGTTTTTTTAGGAGAAAAAAAAGTTGCAATATTGTGAGAAAAAGTTTTCATATAATTTTGTAGGCTTGTTCTGAAAATTGTTTTTGTTCACAAAACAAAATCTGTCATTTTACAAGATTAAAGTCACAATATTATCAAAATAATAATTTTTTGGGGGGGGAAAGTGAGTAATATTGTGAGAGAAAAAAAATTGTTCTTGTACAATATTCATCCATCCATTCATTTCCTACCGCTTGTCCTTTTTGGGATCGCAGGGTATTGTACAATAATTTTGTCATAATATTTTGCGAACAAAAGTGAACAATTTACAAATATACCATTTTACAGCATTAAATATTATTCAATATATATTATATTATTATTATTTTTTTTAAAAAAAGGAAAAATACACTATTCTGAGAAAGTTATTCCTCACAGTTATTAGTTTAAGAAAAATGTATTTTAAGAAAAAAGTTGTAGTTTTTTAAGTCAAATATATTTTTCAAAAAAAGTGAAAAAAGGTTTTCAATTTGTAGGAATAATCTGAGAATTTTTTTTATAGTTTTCAAAACGAAATATTTAATTTTACAAGATTAAAGACACGATATTATCAAATAAATATTTTATTTTACAAGAAAAATATGCCATTTTACAGCATTTAAATTAAATGTATTTACTTCTTAAAGTAAATAATTAGAAAAAACGTCCTGATAATAGAATTGCATTTCTGTCCAAATATTGGGTTGTTTTTTTAAGATTTTTTTTTTTAAATGTTATGAAAAAAATATGACATTTTTCATAGTTCAAGTAAAATATATATTTTGAAAAAAAGTCATAATAGTTTTTTTTAGGAGAAAAAAAAGTTGCAATATTGTGAGAAAAAGATTTCATATAATTTTGTAGGCTTGTTCTGAGAATTGTTTTTGTTCACAAAACAAAATCTGTCATTTTACAAGATTAAAGTCACAATATTATCAAAATAATAATTTTTGGGGGGGGGAAAGTGAGTAATATTGTGAGAGAAAAAAAATTGTTCTTGTACAATATTCATCCATCCATTCATTTCCTACCGCTTGTCCTTTTTGGGATCGCAGGGTATTGTACAATAATTTTGTCATAATATTTTGCGAACAAAAGTGAACAATTTACAAATATACCATTTTACAGCATTAAATATTATTCAATATATATTATATTATTATTATTTTTTTAAAAAAAAGGAAAAATACACTATTCTGAGAAAGTTATTCCTCACAGTTATTAGTTTAAGAAAAATGTATTTTAAGAAAAAAGTTGTAGTTTTTTAAGTCAAATATATTTTTCAAAAAAAGTGAAAAAAGGTTTTCAATTTGTAGGAATAATCTGAGAATTTTTTTTATAGTTTTCAAAACGAAATATTTAATTTTACAAGATTAAAGACACGATATTATCAAATAAATATTTTATTTTACAAGAAAAATATGCCATTTTACAGCATTTAAATTAAATGTATTTACTTCTTAAAGTAAATAATTAGAAAAAACGTCCTGATAATAGAATTGCATTTCTGTCCAAATATTGGGTTGTTTTTTTAAGATTTTTTTTTTTAAATGTTATGAAAAAAATATGACATTTTTCATAGTTCAAGTAAAATATATATTTTGAAAAAAAGTCATAATAGTTTTTTTTAGGAGAAAAAAAAGTTGCAATATTGTGAGAAAAAGATTTCATATAATTTTGTAGGCTTGTTCTGAGAATTGTTTTTGTTCACAAAACAAAATCTGTCATTTTACAAGATTAAAGTCACAATATTATCAAAATAATAATTTTTGGGGGGGGGGAAGTGAGTAATATTGTGAGAGAAAAATATTGTTATTGTACAATATTCATCCATCCATTCATTTCCTACCGCTTGTCCTTTTTGGGATCGCGGGGTATTGTACAATAATTTTGTCATAATATTTTGCGAACAAAAGTGAACAATTTACAAATATACCATTTTACAGCATTAGATATTATTCAATATATATTATATTATTATTATTTTTTAAAAATTCAGGAAAAATACACTATTGTGAGTAAGATATTCATCACAGTTATTAGTTTAAAAAAAATTATTTTATGAAAAAAGTTGTAGTTTTTTAGGTCAAATATATTTTTGAAAAAAAGTGATTTTTTTATTTTTAGGAATATTCTGAGAAATTTTTTTGTTTTCAAAACGAAATATGTAATTTTACAATATTAAAGACACGATATTATCAAATAAATATTTTATTTTACAAGAAAATATGCCATTTTACTGCAGTATAGTTAAATGTGTTCACTTTTTTGAAGTAAATAAAAAAAATTAAAATTATCCTGATTGGGGCGGCATAGCTCGGTTGGTAGAGTTGCCGTGCCAGCAACTTGAGGGTTGCAGGTTCGATTCCCACTTCCGCCATCCTAGTCACTGCCGTTGTGTCCTTGGGCAAGACACTTTACCCACCTGCTCCCAGTGCCACCCACACTGGTTTAAATGTAACTTAGATATTGGGTTTCATTATGTAAAGCGCTTTGAGTCACTAGAGAAAAGCGCTATATAAATATAATTCACTTCACTACACTTCACTGAAAATATAATTGTATAACTGTCCAAATATTGGGCTTTTTTTATCTAAATTATGCAAGTCAGTAATAATCTGTGATTTAATTTGATAATAAATACCAATATAATTGGAAAAAGAATAACACTTAGAGTATTTGATGCATTTACGAATTCATCTTGTGATCTTGGTCATGAGGGAGCTGAAGAGCGGATGTCCTTCTTTCTAATCTCTTGATCCTCTCCTGGTAAATAAGACCATTGCTCTTCCTTTCCAGCGCCCCTGGCAGCGGTCCTGCTCCGAAGACACGTGGACTCGCCACCTGTCGCTTCCCCCGCCCTGTCTTTTCAAACTTTTACCCACGCTTTGACATCCGTTTCCTCATCGTGTCTTTGTCGCCTTCAGGCTCAGCGGAAAGACCTCTTCATGCAGGAGCGCTACGGCAGGTACGACCTCAGCGACCCCTTCCTGGCCCTGCAGAGGGACGGCGAGACGGTGGGGTCCCGAGAGGGCAAGGACCAAGGCTGCACCCCGGCCACCTCCAACCCCCTGGTGGTGCTGAAGCTGGTAGTGAGCCACTGCAGGAGGATGCAGGAGAAGATGCTGACTCAGCTGGCTGCGGCCGAGAACCGCCACAGGATGGTAGGACATTTTCTACCAGCTAGATTGATGCCTGACATAAGACGGCAGAGGTCAAAGGTTCGATTCTTCTCCGAGTCTTCATCGCCGTCTTTCCTTCCTTCGAGGTCATTGCGGACCTGGAGGAGGAGAAGAGGAAGCACGCCGAGGACACGGCCGAGGGCGACGACGTCACCTACATCTTGGAGAAGGAACGGGAGCGCTTGCAGCAGCAGGTGAGGTGTTCTTCTTAAAGGCCTACTGAAAGGAGATTTTCTTATTCAAACGGGGATAGCAGGTCCGTTCTATGTGTCATACTTGATCATTTCGCGATATTGCCATATTTTTGCTGAAAGGATTTAGTAGAGAACATCCACGATAAAGTTCGCAACTTTTGGTCGCTAATAAAAAAAGCCTTGCCTTTACCGGAAGTAGCAGACGATGTGCGCGTGACGTCACGGGTTGTAGGGCTCCTCACATCCTCACATTGTTTATAATCATAGCCTCCAGCAGCAAGAGCTATTCGGACCGAGAAAGCGACAATTCCCCCAGTAATTTGAGCGAGGATGGAAGATTCGTGGATGAGGAAAGTTAGAGTGAAGCACACCAACAAAAAAAAAGGCTCCAGGCGGCGGCAGTGTGAGCGTTTCAGATGTAATTAGACACATTTATTCGGATCATTCTGGAAGATCCCTTACCTGCTTATTGTTTTAATGAGATTGTAAAGTCATACCTGGCTGCGGTGAACGCCAGTGTCTCTGAGAGAAGCCGAGGAGCCAAGATCACAGCTGCCGTTTTGAGCTGCGGGAAAAGGTCGCATAATCCACTGAAGTCTCCGGTAAGAGCCGACTTAATTTCACAATTTTCCCATCTAAAAACTTGCTGGTTGACGTAGAGAAACACGTTCGCTTGACCGCTCCGTGTTAAAGCTTCACGACAAACAAAGAAACAGCGGCTGTGTTTCGGTCGTTAAAGGCAGCTGCAATCCACCGCTTTCCACCAACAGCATTCTTCTTTGACGTCTCCA